>NW_026903371.1:65000-170712 GCF_024500385.1 Phyllopteryx taeniolatus
ATTGAGGCAATCAGCCTGTGGCATTGTCTGGGAGTTATGGAAGCCCAGACTGCCTTGATGGCTGCTGTCAGTTCTTCTTTGTTTTTGGGTCTGGTGCCCCTGATCCTCTCCATAATACCCCACAGATTCTAAAAGGGGTTTAGATCCGGAGAGTTGGCTGGCCAGTCAAGCACTGTGATGGTATGGGCATCAAACCAGGTTTCGGTGCTTCTGGCGGTATTGGGCAGGGGCCAGGTACTGGTGGAAGATGGCTTGACCCGAGGAATCAGACAGTTGTAGCCCATCTCCCGGACGTGTGTGAGTATGGTGGTTTTTGAAGCTGTGAATCCCGCCTCATTCCACTCTTTCTGGATCTCTGCTAGATTCTTGAATCTTCTTTGTTTGATAATCCGCTGACGCCCAGGGTCATCTCTTTTGCTGGTGCATCTTCTCCTGACACATTTTGTCCTTCCACTAGACTTTCCATTGATATGCTTGGACACAGCATTCTGTGAACCGCCAGCCTCCTTAGCTATGAACTTTTGTGGCTTTCCCATCCTATGGAGGGTATTGGTCTTCTGCCAGTTGTCAAATCTGCAGTCTTCCCAATATTGAAGCCAACTGAGACAACTGAATCAAACTGAAGCAATTTAATGACACCTGGAGAAACTTGTGCAGGTGCTTTGAGTTTCGTAGCTGATTTGTGTATGACACTCAGTTTAAAACATTTATGGCCTGCACAATTGGGGCTGATTTCTTCACAGTATTCAAATTTTTTAAATTCCTGATTTCGTGGGTTTTATGAGCTGGAAACCCGAATTATGTAAAAATTAACAAATAAATACTTAAAATAGTTTGAATTGTGGGCCCTGAATCTATAATCTATGAAAGTTATAATAATGGAAATAAACTTTTCCATGATATCCAAATTTTTGGGAAACGGTCGGTCGTTGCTGAAAAAAAAGCCTCTCAATATTCTGGCATTTAGCAAATAGAAATAATGTTGGTAATCCTAATTGACCTAAAACAGGAAAATATTAGTCTGATTTCATGTCAGACAGTCAGGAGGGGAAAAAAGCATTTGTGTCTTTTTACACAAAGCGATGACTGTATCTGCTGTTCTTGCTGTAAGCGGCCTTGGCCTCTTAAGGTAAGTGTGGTACGATGCATGTATGGAGTTGCATATTACATCAACTAAAAAACAATTAAATAAAAAAAATTTCAATAGTAGAAGAAGAAAGTCACAATAACTCTTTACTAAAGTCGTTTTTCACAGATTAGGAAGAATATATGCTCGTGAGTATTGTTATATTGTCTGTCTGTATGTGTTATAAATCGTTTGTGTGTAAACGTTATTTGAAAGTAAATCCCTCCCGTGATCTTATGCTAATGTTAGCTGGCCCCATCAATAGGGTTTTCCATTGACTGATAGCATATAAGATGGCAATTTATTCAATGTAATTATTTTTGTTATGAGTTTACCTTTACAGTAAACTCCACCTGGGGTGTCAATAAACAGTTTAAAGCACACTCAAGGAAGGCAGAAGAACATGCGTCACATACTTGCCAAAGCAACACAGGGTGCGTTTACAACGCGGGAACTTGCATACCCAACCCGTGCTGCAGTACATTATTAGTTTTTCTTTGATAAACATTTTTAAGATCGTTAGAACCCAAAATCAAAATCATGATTAAATTTCGATTAATTGCCCATCCCTAATGTGACGTAGATCTTTTTTTCATCATGGCATCCAGGAGATATCTGGTTTAATACACTATTCAATGAAAATCTATTTTTATTTAAAAATAATAATATTGACAGAATCTGTAGCATTTTGGTGACATGTTTTTTTTTTATGGTTTAATGTGCAGCAGATCAGATTGACCCATGACAACGTTAAAAAAGTTTTTATTTACCCGAATCTTTCAAAATATTAGATTAAAGCTGAAATTTAAATACTGTGACAGCGCGGTATTTTTCCTCAAGGTTATCATAGCGTCAGAATCTGGCACCGTCCCATGCATATCCATTAAGCTGTAGCTCGTAGGTAGCTGGGGTGGCGCAAAATGGCCTGCAACAAGCATTTCACCCCCAAACAGCGGAAAGCAGCGAGGCTAGGCGACAATAGGAACGCTCCAGTTATGGCTAGTAGCCGCTAGCATGATGGCATAAAAGCCACAGGGTTCCCATAATTCATTGTGACATGCAAATTTGAATTATTACAGTAAAAAAGATGTTCATGTTTTGTTAGTAATATGTTTATATTATCAGTAGTTTGTTGAATGTATGTTATTTAACATGTATGCTTATTTCACATTCATGGTTGATTAATGGCACTATGTCATTATCAAACAGTGTGTGTAGGAGGTGTGTACGGTGTGTGTAATAAAGTGACCTCCCAGTCAATTGAACTGGATATTCAACAAAGCTCTTTATGGCATTGCCTGTCAATAGGAAATGATTCTTTACTCTGAGGTGTTCACACCCGCGCACGCCAGCCATCAGTGTTCAGCATGTGATATGTTATGATTGTGACATGTTTTTTCGGTAGTTTGATTCCGGTGAAGTATTTCAGTCCGAAACCGAAAATGTACTAATATTATATGCGTATGAGCGCCATATACACTGTCAAGTTTATATTTGCGTTGGGCAAAGGCTTACTTAACATTCACTACTAGTCCTCAATGTTAACATGGGTAATGAAATTCAACAGCCGTCAATGGCAGTGAATTAATTAATTGCAAGCTGACGGTAAATGGGAAAGGTCCCATCATGTTTTTTTTTTCCTAACTGAAAAAAAATTGGGTGGGATGGTTGTGTTTAAATTGATTTTGTCATTTTGAGGTTTTGTGTTGTCTGGTGCGACTTCATACAAATTCAACGTACCAGCTCGTGGGTGTTAGCTGGAGGACCGCGTTCAACTGGCTTTAATCCAAAATGTTCCCACATCATCGCAGTGGTATTAGGCTTTGTAACTAATTCCATTTATGCCTCCCATCTTTCTGTAATTGTATAGCTACATGCTAGCCGTTGGAAAACTTGGCTTGAGTATGCTACCAGCCGCATTTCAAACAAACTAACAAACAAACATACACGCACGCACACGGGAAAGCTAATTGTTTATAAACCATAACCGCAGTGGCACACACTAGCAATATTCAGGCAGTAGTTGACTTCAGCAAACTCATTTTCAGCCTTATTTGATTGACAGGTAAAGGTCTCCCATCACAGTCCAGCAGCTCGAGGACGGGTCTTATTTTACTTTTTATTTGTCCTTTATTTAACCAGGTAAAAGCTTATTGAGGTATAAAATCTCTTTTTCAAAAGCCAACAGGCATCAGAAATTACACAGGCAGCAGAAATTATACAGTAGATAACATGACAACATTCATACAATTAATAAAGACTAAAAAAACAACAGTGATATTAAAATGTATTGCATCTGATTTAAAAACAGTGTAAGTACAAAGGCTTTCGAGTACATCCCACATCCCAAAAACATGCATTAATTGGAGACTCTAAATTGCCCGTAGGCATGACTGTGAGTGCAAATGGTTGTTTGTTTCGATGTGCCCTGCGATTGGCTGGCAACCAGTTCAGGGTGTACCCCACCTCCTGCCCGATGACAGCTGGGATAGGCTCCAGCACGCCCGCGACCCTAGTGAGGAGAAGCGACTCAGAAAATGGATGGATGGACAGTGAGCAAAAATCCCAGAACCACACGTGAATGACCAAGTGAATGATCTGCAGAGAGCTGGGACCAAAGTAACAAAGGCTACCATCAGTAACATACTATACCAACAGGGACTCAAATCTTGCACTGCCAAATGTGTCCCCCTGCTTAAGCCAGTACATGTCCAGGCCCGTCTGAAGTTTGCTCGAGAGCATTTGGATGATCCAGAAGAGGATTGGGAGAATGTCATATGGACAGATGAAACCAAAATAGCACTTTTTGGTAAAAACTAAACTTGTCATGTTTGGAGGAGAAAGAATTCAGAGTTGCATCCAAAGAACACCATACCTACTGTGAAGCGTGGGGGTGGAAACAACATGCTTTGTTGCTCTTTTTCTGCAAAGGGACCAGGATGACTGATCAGTGTAAAGGAAAGAATAAATTGGGTCATGTATTGTGAGATTTTGAGAGAAAACCTCCTTCCATCAGCAAGGGCATTGAAGATGAAACATTGGGTCTTTCAGCGTGACAATGATCCCAAATACACTGCCCGGGCAACGAAGGAGTGGCTTCATAAGAAACATTTCAAGGTCCTGGAGTGCTCTAGCCAGTCTCAAGATCTCAACCTCAAAGAAAATCTTTGGAGGGAGTTGAAAGTCTGTGTTGCCCAGCGACAGCCCCAAAACCTCACTGCTCTCGAGGAGATCTGCATGGAGGAATGGGCCAAAATACCAGCAACAGTGTGTGAAAACCTTATGAAGACTTACAGAAACATTTGACCTCTGTCATTGCCAACAAAGGGTATATAACAGTATTGAGATGAACTTTTGCTATTGACCAAATACTTGTTTTCCACCATAATTTGCCAATAAATTCTTTAAAAATCAATCAATGTGATTTTCTGTATTTTTTTTCCATTTTGTCTTTCATAGGTGAGGTATAACTATGATGAAAATTACAGGCCTCGCTCATCTTTTTAAGTGGGAGAACTTGCACAATTGGTGACTGACTAAATACTTTTTTACCTCACTATGCAGATATCTATGGAATAGACTAGAGAAGATGGCGACACAGGTAAATTTGGACGTTACACACAACTCACGCTTGAACCAAGTATTTGTTGCGGTAGATGTCCTACCAAAGCTGTCGCAAAAGAGAGGAAACATGACGGCGATCTTTCTGACTTAGGGGTAGATGGGATGACGCCAAAGATACGACGGCCTCCTTCGGGTCAGTTCGTCAAAAAGCTACTTCAACGAGCGCCGTATTTTGTCAAATGGCTAGTTATCTTGATGAAGAATAATTCAGCAAACCCGTCCCGGACTCCTCTGAAGAATGGTTAATTCATTTCCCGTTCACCTGGCGTCTTGTGTGGCCAGGATCCAACAATAACGACGCTGTCTTGGACCACCACCTACATATAGATGCTGGCCCGCTCGGTCCAGTAAAAATTTCGAAGTCGCCGAAAACATTCGCACGCCGAAAATGGCCCAAAAGTGCATTTTCAGTTACATACTGAAATACTTTTATGACCGAAACATTCCATCTGAGACAGGATGTTGTGATGACGCAAAGAAAAAACACGACCAGCATGCGCCTAACTGGATAAACGAGCACGAAATAGCCTCCAGTCGATAGCAGACGCTAACGCCACTAGCATTAATCGAGTCATACGCGCGGCAGCAGGATAATGGAATGGCGGTGAGGGTCAAGGGCAGCAGCACAAGGTGAAGCTTCATCGCCAAATGATTATGTCAAAAAACGTGCGGACACCAACTATGTGCTACAAGGACTTTATTCATCAAAATAGTAAAGCAACACGCTCCAATCATAACACTTTACAGCAATATCGTAACACTTGTCGGACTTGTGGCACAATACCGCAAACGTGAGCATGTGTGAATTACAGATATTGTAAAAACGTGGTTATTTATCTCAATGGAGTAAATAACCCATAATGTCTTCACATGAAAACGGTCAAAGGCGCTAAAAGGTTTGGGGAACGCTGCGCTTTAATAGAAAAAAATATTGCATAATGTAGGTTAATTTTATTTACCGCTATTTATTTATTTCAAGGATAGCCCCTTGGGACGCATCCTCTAATTTTCAAGTCATTTCAACACATTGATTATCAGTAATAATCAATAATTAAATGTAACTTAAATCAATCATTAAAAGGTAAATCAAAATTATAACGTACACACACACACAAAATGCTTCCCGACGCGTAGCCTCCCACTGACCACCCAAAATTTTACAATATGCATGTACATATACAGCATCTGAAATAAGTATTTAACGTCACCATTTTTGTCACTACATATATTTCTAAAGGTGCTATTGACATGAAATGTTCACCAGATGTTGGAATGACCCAAGTAATCCATACTTACAAAGAAAGTAGAACAAATAAGATAAGTTTGGATGCCATAATGAACACCATGTTTGGAGGAGAAATGGCACTGCACAACACCCTAAAAATACTGTACCAACAGTGAAGTTCGGAGGTGGGAACATGATGGTGTGGTAATGATAAACTTTACATTATTGAATGAAGGAAGAATGGGCAAACGTACAGAGACATTGACAAAAATCTGCTGCCATCTACGAGGATGATGACAATGAAACAAGGGTGGTCATTTCAGCAGGATAATGATCCAAAACATACAGCCAAGGAAACTCTGAATTGGTTACAAAGAAGAAAATAAAGCTGCTAGAATGTCCCAGCCGATCACCTGACTTGAATCCAATCGAAAATCTATGGAAAGAACTGAAACTCAAGGTCCATAAAAGAAGCCCACAGAACCTTCAAAATTTGAAGATTGCTTCTGTGGAGTAATGGGCCAAAATCACATCAATGCATGTGACTAGTTTCTTCATACAGGAGGGGTCTTGAAGCTGTGATTGCAGGGGTCAGCTGTGGACCAATGGTTAAGATAATCGCCAGCCACCCTGGGGACCTAGGTTCAAGACCCCGACCGGACCATCGACCAACATCTCCCGGACAAAAGGCTGTGGTGTCCTTGAGCAAGACACTGATACCCCAAAACTGTTCGCCGGGCGCTTAAGATGCCACCTACTTGTTCCACTAACAAGTGTGTGTGATCACTGTGATGGGTAAAATGCAGAGAACAAATTTTGTGTGCATGGATGCATTTTCATAATAAAGATGATGATTATTTTTGTAAACAAAGGCTTTTGTACAAAGTATTAAATAAATACCAGTTGGCTTGTTCAATACTTTTTCCCTGTGTCATTTCATATTACTAACTTAATTGCTGATCTTATTTGTTCTACTTTCTTGATATGTGTGGATTACTTGGGTTGTTCCCAACATCTGGGGAAATTTTCATGTCAATAGCACCTTTGGAAATATATTTAGTGAGAAAAATGGTCATGTGTTAAATGCTTATTTCAGCCGCTGTATATTAATATATAATATACATAGTGTGCACAAGAACAAGACACAAGATAGAGCATTGTTGGAATGTCAGTAAATAAATCTTTTAATAATTTTGTAATTGATTTACCGGTATTCTTTTAAGCATTATTATTCATTTGTACAATTGCAATGCCTTTATTTTACTAAGGTTAGTACAGAGTCATTGCCATAAATGCAATTGTAATAATAATTTCTTAAAGGAACTTAAATAATACAGCATCAAGATGCAAAATACGAAATAGTCACTAATACTTAACGTATTATATCATGAATATACAGGGCCGGTCAGGTTGTGACAGGGCCACCACAACTTGGCTGTCAGGCCACCACTTAAAAAAGGCTTCACGTCGGACCCTGGTGGCCGTGAATTGTTTTGCATTTATATCTCCAGACCCATATTAATTGGCTTGTCATTTTGTTGTTCAAATTTGGTTACTCTCTGCTATCACACGGTTCTGCAGACCACCCCTCTCCTCTTCCGAATTGTTTAGGCATATTATAACTAGACTTTACGCCGATCTGATCGGTGTGATTGGTATCTGCCAATAATTAATTAATAATCGGCTTTCATGTTATAATTCGCCGATCCGATCAACCGCAAAAGACATTTACTCCGCGTCGCTGTCGCGTATGAATCCAAAAGCTAGTATATTTTTAGCCTTGTCACGTGTCTTGTGGCATAGTACTACAACTATCTGGCGGCCAATAAAGTTTTTTTTCAATCTTGTCGGTGAAAAAACACGTCAGTGTGGGACTATTTTGCGGTGTCTCAGACAAACAACAAGTTGTTTACAATCCGTGCACAACTGAAGTACATCATGTCATGTCAATGTCATCTAAATGCTTCAACACAACAAATTTGATCGGGGACCTGAAGAATGTTCCCAAGAAGGAGCATTCCGCGTTCAAGCAACGCAGCGTGGGGGGAAAAAACAAAACAAACAAAAAAAACAAAGGAAAAGTCAAACAGATGTAAAACTCTGGACAACACCGTCCATATAGCCGGGACAGTGAGAAAGTTAGAGTAAGCATGTTATTAACAGTATTTGTTAAAGTAATTTAATTATAGTAAGTTAGCACCCATTATTTATGTAATTTAATGTTGATTTGAACTAAACTTGTCAGTGGCCAATCCTTGAATGCCCCCGAGAGGTCATTGATGTTTTAAATTTTGTCTAAAATGCTAGAGAATAATTTGAAGATTACAGTACTCAGTACACAAGTATATACAATAAATGAACAAGTTATATCAATTAGGCACATTGCTCCAGCTTGTGATCAGATCGGTGATCGGTTATCGTTTTTTTAAACTTGCTGATCGGTCCCAAAAATCCTGATCGTGTAAAGCCTAATTATAACAGTCTCTCTCTTTACTGGTGTACTCGTGAGTCAAAAGTCATGGGTGAATGCACATCACATTGTGAGGGAAAAACGATTCTAACTTCTGTGAAAACAGATACCTCCGCAATTACATTCCATTAGTCCCAAAAATGAAATAATAAAACAGGTCCACTTCATATCACTGCAAAAATAAATCTTACATCCCTCCCTTCGATTGTAATGTGTACATTTGAAATAAAAACATATCACAGAGGATGCTCAGAAAAAAAAAAAAAATAAATCATTTTAACATTTATTGGGCCGTGGCCCAATGGTTAAGATCATCGCCTGCCACCGTGGGGGACTGAGGTTCAAGACCCCGACTGGACCATCTGCCAACATCCCCCGGACTCACAGCTGTGGTGTCCTTGAGCAAGACACTGATACCCCGAAATGCTCCCCGGGCACTTCAGCTGCTCCCTGCTCCAGTGTGTTCCACTACCATGTGTATGTGTTCACTGTGATGGGTTAAATGCAGAGAACAAATTTTGTGTGCATGCATGCATGTTCATGACAATAAAAGTGATTCTTCTTCTTATTCTTCTTATTTATTTAGATTTATTTAAACCTGTCCTGATCAGCTGCATGACCTTGCAGAATGGTGGATCTGTATGCCTTTGCGCTGAACAGTTTTGCTGTGCAACAGGGGAGTTTGAAATACTCCCGCAGCTTTTTTTTTTTTTTTAAATATTAGTCTGATGTTTGTTGAAAATCTAGCCAGACAAAAAAGTGTTTTAGGGGACAGACAGGGATAGAGTGGACAAGGGGTGCGAACCACAGAAGTACAATACTGAGACAGTCTAGATATTTGAAGACAAGTAACATTACAACACTCATTTTAACATATCAGTAAGCGAAGAAAAAGAAACTATGTAGGAGTCCCATGATTATTTTATTTATTGTTACCTGGCTGTTTCTAAACCTGTGTTGCCTTTAAGAGTGTTCCTGCCTTGACTTGAATTTTTGGACTCAAGCAAATAAATCACTTTTTAGTATGCAGTCACTTTTTATGTTAGTTAGAATAGCAGCAATTTCTAATGCCATAATTTAAAAAATATGACAATAAATTCTGTTAAATTCGTGAACAGACAATTTCTCAAATGGACAGTTTCGTTATTGTAAGCATATTATAATTATTGCTGCAGCAATAATAGCATTTTGGAGGTACTGTATACGAACATAAACATTGGATGGACGGGTATAGAAATTCACGGTAATATGTCTTTTTCACAAAAAGCTGTATGGAAACGCACAAAAACTACTCAAGCCTATTGAGAAGGACTCGGTGAGTCATATAAACTAATCGGGAGACGCTTCATCATGCAACAAGACAATGACCCAAAACACACTACCAAAACAAGAAAGGACTTCATCAGGGGGAAAAAGTGGAAGGCCTTAGACTGGCCAAGTCAATCACTAGACCTTATAGGTCAGATGACAAAGATGTTACGGGGTCAGTTAAAATTCATATTTGCATTGTTTATATGTTATGTAATACAACCAAAATTCCAATGAAGTTGGAACGTTGTGTTAAATAAAAACACAATACAATGATTTGCAAATCATGTTTAACCTATATTTAAGTGAATACACTCCAAAGACAAGATATTTAATGTTCAAACTGATTAACTTGATTGTTTTTAGCAAATAATCATTAAGTTTGAATTTTATGGCTGCAACACGTTCCAAAAAAGCTGGGACAGGTGCCAAAAAAGACTGAGAAAGTTGAGGGATGCTCATCAAACACCTGTTTTGAACATCCCACAGGTGAACAGGCTAATTGGGAACAGGTAGGTGCCATGATTGGGTATAAAAGGAGCTTCCCTAAATTGCTCAGTCATTCACAAGCAAGGATGGGGCGAGATTCACCTCTTTGTGAACAAGTGCGTGAGAAAATAGTCGAACAGTTTAAGGACAATGTTCCTCAACGTAAAACTGCAAGCAATTTAGGGATTTCATCATCTGCGGTCCATATCATCATCAAAAGGTTCAAAGAATCTGGGAAAATCACTGCATGTAAGTGGCAAGGCCGAAAACCAACATTGAATGCCCGTGACCTTCGATCCCTCAGGCTGCATCAAAAACCAACATCAATGTGTAAAGGATATCACCACATGGGTTCGGGCATCCGTAAGTGCAACTTGAAACTGTAGTATGCAAAGCAAAAGCCATTCATCAACAACACCCCGAAACACCGCTGGCTTCTCTGGGCCCGAGCTCATCTAAGATGGACTGATGCAAAGTGGAAAAGTGTTCTGTGGTCCTACGAGTCCACATTTCAAAGTGTTTTTTGGAAATTGTGGACGTCGTGTCCTCCAGGCCAAAGACGAAAAGAACCATCCAGGCTGTTATGGACGCAAAGTCAAACCATATTCTGCACGTGTTACAACAGCGTGGCTTTGTAGTAAAAGATACTAGTAAGGTACTAGAGTGGCCTGCCTGCAGTCCAGACCTGTCTCCCATTAAAAATGTGTGGCGCATTATGAAGCGTAAAATACGACAACGGAGACCCCGGACTGTTGAACAGCTGAAGCTGTACATTAAGCAAGAATTGGAAAGAATTCCACCGACAAAGCTTCAACAATTAAGTGTCCTCAGTTCCCAAACGTTTATTGAATGTTGATGAAAGAAAAGGTGATGTAACACAGTGGTAAACATGACCCTGTCCCAGCTTTTTTGGAACGTGTTGCAGCCATAAAATTTTATGATTATTAAGTTAATGATTATTTGCTAAAAACAATCAAGTTTATCAGTTTGAACATTAAATATCTTGTCTTTGTAGTGTATTCAATTAAATATAGGTTGAAAAGGATGTGCAAATCATGGTATTCTGTTTTTATTTATGTTTAACACAACGTCCCAACTTCATTGGAATTGGGGTTTTCCATGCACGTAACTTCCAGCAAGTTTTCAACCATAGTTTAGCTAAAAATTAGGTTTTTATGACACATATTGGACCCTCCCCGAACATACCCGAAGCTCAAGACACCGGGGTGTGGTTACTCTATCCACCGCAAGGGCTACCAGAAGTGACGTTGCAATTGACAAACACAGCGCGCGACACACTATACGCAACGGCGAGCAACGTGTTGGAATATGTGGAGGAGGAGGATTTCGACATATAGGAACACCCAACTGAACTGGTCATCGTGAAAGCGTACGTTTGAGCCGATCAGACTGTGACGATGCCGAGCAGCCAAGTAGCAGCTGTACAAAAGAAAAAGAGAGTGGCCACTAGCTCAATTTGATGGTATGTCAAAAGCATGTCTTTTGATACAGTCATGGCTTGAAATAATGGTACCCCAGGGGTGGCAATATTTTTTAGCACGACTGTACGTATTATACAACCCCAATTCCAATGAAGTTGGGACGTTGTGTTAAACAGAATACAATGATTTGCAAATCATGTTCAACCAATATTTAATTGAATACACTACAAAGACAAGATATTTAATGTTCAAACTGATAAACTTGATTGTTTTTAGCAAATAATCATGAACTTGGAATTTTATGGCTGCACGTTCCAAAAAAAGCTGGGACAGGGTCATGTTTACCACTGTGTTACGTCACCTTTTCTTTTAACAACATTCAATAAACGTTTGGGAACTGAGGACAAGTGTTGAAGCTTTGTAAGTGGAATTCTTTCCCATTCTTGCTTGATGTCCAGCTTCAGCTGTTCAATAGTCCGGAGTCTTCGTTGTCATATTTTACGCTTCATAATGCGACACACATTTTCAATGGGAGACAGGTCTGGACTGCAGGCAGGCCAGTCTAGTGGCCGCACTCTTTTACTACGAAGCCACGCTGTTGTAACACGTGTAGAATGTGGTTTGGCATTTTCTTGCTGAAATAAGAAATAAGAAAAAGACGTTGCTTGGATGGCAGCATATGTTTCTTCAAAACCTGTATGTACCTTTCAGCATTAATGGTGCCTTCACAGATGTGTAAGTTACCCATGCCATTGGCACTAACACAGCCCCATACCATCACAGATGCTGGCTTTTTTGCGTCCATAACAGTCCGGATTATTCTTTTCCTCTTTGGCCCGGAGGACACGACGTCCACAATTTCCAAAAACAATTTGAAATGTGGACTCGTCGGACCAAGGAACACTTTTCCACTTTTCATCAGTCCATCTTAGATGAGCTCGGGCCCAGAGAAGCCGGCTGCGTTTCTGGGTGTTGTTGATAAATGGCTTTTGCTTTGCATAGTAGAGTTTCAAGTTGTACTTACGGATGTAGCGCCGAACTGTATTTACTGACATTGGTTTTCTGAAGTGTTCCTGAGCCCATGTGGTGATATCCTTTACACATTGATGTCGGTTTTTGATGCGGTGCCGCCTGAGGGATCGAAGGTCATGGGCCTTCAATGTTGGTTTTTGGCCTTGCCGCTTACATGCAGTGATTTCTCCAGATTCTCTGTACCTTTTGATTATATTATGGACCGTAGATTATGAAATCCCTAAATTCCTTGCAATTGTACGTTGAGGAACATTGTCCTTAAACCGTTCGACTATTTTCTCACGCACTTGTTCACAAAGGTGAACCTTGACCCATCTTTGCTTGTGAATGACAGAGCAATTCAGGGAAGCTCCTTTTATACCCAATCATGGCACCCACCTGTTCCCAATTAGCCTGTTCACCTGTGGGATGTTCCAAACAGGTGTTTGATGAGCATTCCTCAACTTTCTCAGTCTTTTTTGCCACCTGTCCCAGCTTTTTTGGAACATGTTGCAGCCATACAATTCTAAGTTCATGATTATTTGCTAAAAACAAAGTTTAGCAGTTTGAACATTAAATATCTTGTTTGTAGTGTACTCAATTAAATATAGGTTGAACATGATTTGCAAATAATTGTATTCTGTTTTTATTTGTTTAACACAACATCCCAACTTCATTGGAATTGGGGTTGTAAATTAGTTGGCACTACAGCTGGTTTCAGCCTCTGCCTCTGTATCCAATGCTTTGTTTCAGTGTCACGGCACAAGCTTTTACATAGTATGCAATATTACTATATATTGTGTGCCCCTCGCTCAAGTTGGGTTTTAACACGCCACACACAAACTATTTGCCGTGTGTCTGTTGGCTTGTCATATAGGCAAAAGTACAGCCGTCAGTACTGAAAACTGCTGCGTGGGTCTAATTTTCCTACACACCAGTGCATAGTAACTATAAGCTCACCACTTGTCTGTGCCGCTTCGCTGCTGCACCGTGGCGGCTGCGAGATTTAGTTCTCTTGCTCACGGTTGAGGTCCCGCTGGCCGTAGGAAAATTAGTTGGCACCACAGCTGGTTTCAGCCTCTGCCTCTGTATCCAATGCTTTCTGCTAAGCCTTTCTCAAAACACGCCGGTTCGAACTGATCAGCACAGTTTGGAATGCTTGCTAGGCACACATAGCTGACCACGTTTCTTCCCATCGATTGACTTTCCCTATCTACTATTCCTATCACGTATTCCTTTTTCACTTGGAAAGCCGAAAAAACTATTGCCGCTGCCTGAACTATTTGTAACACCAAATGCCACACAATAAACCACTATGACATCGTTAAATCATACGACAACAAATATACAAGGACGGAACAACAGCATGGAACAATAGCACACAACGGCGAATGAACAGAATGTTTGGCTTGTGTGACGTCACAGGGCCGGAAAGAGACAAAGACCGGAAGGCGCGGGATGCAAAAAGCAGAAGACGTATTCTGCATCATATTTATCGATTTAACTGCTGTATAATCACTTTGAAATGGAAGTGGTGGCTTGCAAAGGGGTTCTAGAGTTATCAAGAAGATTTTTAACATCTTTGTCCTCTGACCTTTAACCCAATAGAGCATGCATTTTAACTCCTGAAAAGGACACTGAAAGGAGAAATCCCCAGGAACAAACAAGAACTTAAAGAGGCTGCAGTAAAGGCCTGGAAAAGCATTTCAAATGAACGCTGCAAAGGTCTGGTGAAGTTAATGGGTTGCAGGCTTGATGCAGTTAGTGCAAGTAAGGGTTATGCCACCAAATATTAAATGTTAGTCACTTTGTTAATTTGTATGTTCAGAATCAGAATCACCTTTATTTGCCAAGTATGTCCAAAAAACACACAAGGAATTTGTCTCCGGTAATTGGAGCCGCTCTAGTACGACAACAGACAGTCGATTGACAGAGAACACTTTTGAGACAAAGACATTCCAACGTTCCAATACTTTTGCTCACTTGAAAAGTATGTGGCTTCAAAAAAAAGGTGCTCTGTCCTGGGTTGTTTAACACATAAAGATGTAAATACCATTAAATAAAAGATGGAATTCTGAACTTTTGTCTCATATTCATCTTTTGATCTGGAATCAACTAAGGAATTGACATTGCCGTTTCAATACTTTTGGAGGGGACTGTATGTGTAGTCATCATAATAAATATATGAATGTGTATTTACTTAAATAATGCAGCCCTACGGAAGGCACAAGCCAGTGCAAACTGTAGGCCGGTCCCAAGCCCGGATAAATGCAGAGGGTTGCGTCAGGAAGGGGATCCAGCTTAAAACTTTGCCAAACAAATATGAGCGTTCATCGAAAGAATTCCATACCGGATGGGTCGTGGCCCGGGTCAACAACGTCCGCCCCCGGCACCGTTAACTTGCAGGGCGCCGGTGGAAATTCAGCTATTGTGGGTTGAAGATGAAGGAGCGGTGGAAACACAGAGCCTAGAATTCAATGTGGGGACTTTAAATTTTGGGACTATGACAGGAAAATCTCAGGAATTGGTTGACATGATGATTAGGAGAAAGGTTGATATATTGTGTGTCCAGTTGACCAGGTGGAAAGGCAGTTAGGCTAGAGGTTTAGGGGGAAGGTTTAAATTATTTACCATGGTGTCGATGGGAAGAGAAATTGAGTAAGGGTTATTTTAAAGGAAGAGTTAGTTAAGAATGTCTTGGAGGTGAAAAGATTATCAGATCGAGTGATGAGGCTGAAACTTGAAATTGAGGGTGTTATGTATAATGTGGTAAGAGTCTGTGCCCCACAGGTAGGATGTGACCAAGTGGTGAAAGGGAAATTCTGGCAGGAGCTAGACAAAGTAGTTCTGAGCATCCCAGCCAGAAAGAGAGTCGTGATTGGTGCAGATTATAATGGACATGTTGGTGAAGGAAACGGGGGTGATGAATAAGTGATGGGTAACTACGGCATTCAGGAAAGGAACTTGGAGGGACAGATTGTGGTAGACTTTGGAAAAAGGATGGAAATGGCAGTACACTTTTTTCCAGAAGAGGCAGGAACATACGGTGACCTACATGAGCGGATGTAGAAGCACGCAGGTGGATTACATCTTGTGCAGACAAAGTAATCTGAAGGAGGGTACCGACTGTAAGGTAGTGGTAGGGGAGAGTGTGGCTAGACATCATAGGATGGTGGTGTGCAAGCTGACTCTGGTGGTGGGGAGGAAGATTAAGAAGACAAAGGCAGAGCAGAGACCCATGTGGTGGAAGCTGAGTAAGTAAAGGCCTCTTTACGCTCGCGCAGCCAACAACGCCCGCATTGCATCACATGACCGACGCATTAGGCTGCGCGACCCCTCTGCGCCACTTGACGCGCACTGCAAAAATTGTTGCTGCGTGAAGAATGCCGCGGAGATGATCTCTTGTGATTGGTCCGTTTTTGTCACATGCTGTGATGACGTACTCAGCGCGCCCCTTGGTTCCACATACCACCTACGCCGCCACCTTCTTGATCGATTTTGCAGCATGATTAAACATATCATCTGGTCATTTAGGTCCATTGTTCTAGCAGACACTGTTCCACGGTCACCATTGTTGTGGCTTAGTTCCTTGTTACGGAAAGGAAAGGAAAAACGGCTACCGGAAATGGCCAAAAAATGCAGAGGGCAGCCGTAGCAACACCCCCGATATAGAGGAGAACTGCAGTACATTTTCAAAACTCCGCGCGTCGGTTCCGCTCGAGTATAAAAGCAAACTGCGCGCGGGATATCCTCAGTGACGTCAGCGCGGTCGCCGCCCATGAGAGTCTAAAGAAGCCTTAAGAATATTGTGCCGCTTTTCGGGAAGAGGTGAGACAGGTTCTCGGTGGACACGAGGAGCTTCCAGAACACTGGACCACCACAGCCAAGTGATCAGAGAGAGAGGCAGGAGAGTATTTGCTGTATCTTCTGGCAGGAAAGGAGAGAAGGAGACTTGGTGGTGGAACCTCACAGTACAGGAAATCATACAAGAGGCTAGCTAAGAAGAAGTGGGATACTGAGAGGACTGAGGAGAGGCGAAAGGAATACATTGAGATGCGAAATAGGGCAAAGGTAGAGGTGGCATATGATGACATGTATGCCAGGTTGGACACTAAAGAAGGAGAAAAGGATCGATACAGGTAGGCCAGACAGAGGGATACAGATGGAAATGTGTTGACTGGTGCCAGTAGTGTGCTGGACAGACGGGAAGAATACTTTGCAGAGTTGATGAATGAGGAAAATGAGAGACAAGGAAGAGTAGAAGAGGCAAGTTTGGTGGGTCAGGAAGTGGCAATGATTAGTAAGGGGGAAGTTAGAAAGGCATTAATGAGAATGAAAAATGGAAAGGCAGTTGGTCCTGATGACATTCCTGTGGAGGTATGGAAGCATCTAGGAGATGTGGCTGTGGAGTTTTTGACCAGCTTGTTCAACAGAATTCTCACGCATGAGAAGATGCCTGTGGAATGGAGGAAATGTGTGCTGGTGCCCATTTTTAAGAACGAGGGTGATGTGCATAGTTGTGGGAACTATAGAGGAATAAAGTTGATGAGCCACACAATGACGTTATGGAGGCCAGACTCAGGACAGAAGTGAGTATTTGCGAGCAACAGTATGGTTTCATGCCAAGAAAGAGTACCACAGATGGATTACTTGCCTTGAGGATGTTGATGGAAAAGTACAGAGGAGTTCAGAAGGAGCTATATTGTGTCCGTGGATCTAGAGAAAGCCTATGACAGAGTACCCAGAGAGGAACTGTGGTACCGCATGCAGAAGTTTGGAGTGGCAGAGAAGTATGTTAGAATAGTCCAGGACATATACGAGGGCAGAAGAACAATGGTGAGGTGAACTGTAGGTGTGACAGGGGAAATTAAAGTGGAGATAGGACTGTCTCAGGGATCAGCCCTGAGCCCCTTCCTGTTTGCAGTGGTGATGGATAGGCTGACGGATGAGGTTAGACCGGATCAGGTCTAAGCAGACTTCGATGGTTTGGACACATCCAGAGGAGAGATGGTGAGTATACTGGTAGAAGGGTGATGAGGCTGGACCTGCCAGGCAAGAGAGCTAGAGGAAGACCAAAGAGAAGCTTGATGGATGTAGTGAGGAAAGACATGAGGGCAGTTGGTGTTAGAGAGGAGGACGCAGGAGATAGGCTTACATGGAAAAGGATGACACGCTGTGGCGACCCCTTGCGGGACAAGCCAAAAGGAAAAGAAGAATTATTTACTTATATACTTTTCTGTCTTTAAATGTAAAATTGGATGTGAATAATACCTAAAACCTGACCTACAGAATGCAAAAATCTTAAATTATTGGAGGGGGGAAAAAAACAATGACAAAATAATGTGTTACCTAGTGTAGACACCCTCAGGCATTAATGTACATCCCGCGTCTGAGACGCACAAAAATTAGCAGGGACTCATGAAGCATATTCATTCCGCGTCTTTAGACGCGTGGTTTAAGACCTGCCCTATGTATGTGTATGTGTGGTGGTGAAGAGCTTTCACACACAGCGAATCAAAAGTATGAATCAGAATCATCTTTATTTGCCAACTATGTCCAAAAAACACACAAGGAATTTGTCTCCGGTAGTTGGAGCCGCTCTAGTACGACAACAGACAGTCAATTGACAGAGAACACTTTTGAGACATAAAGACACTGACAAAAAAAACAGTCACTGAGCAGTAAAGGGTTGCTAGTTATCTGGTAATGCTGGTACATTATTTTTTATTTTTTTTTGACAATTGTGCAAAAAGATGCAGAGTCCTCTAGCACTTAGAGCAGTTCGAATGACTAATATTGAAATAGTCCGGTGCAATGACCATTGTGGAAAGGGCGCCGAGACTCCAAGGAGTGTATGCGGTTTAAAGTGACGAGTAGTGCGATAATCTGGGACAATGTTGGTTGTGCAAATGTTGCAGATACTCCTCAATCAGTGTGCAAATGGAGCAGATGCTATGCTGGCATGAGTGGCCAGTATTGGTCAACAACAGATATGCAAATAGTGCAGCGTGGTGAGACAACTACAGTGAGTGCACGAGTAATGTATAATTGGCCCCACAGAAATGTGACAACGAACTCAAGTCAAAAAATTGCCAGCATGTTGTAATGGAATTGTAGGTTAGGTGTTTAAGAAGTTGATTGCAAGAGGGAAGAAGCTGTTGGAATGTCTGCTAGTTCTAGTTTGCATTGATCGGTCTTGGTGCTAGCCAATCAAAAGCAGAGTAGGGTGGGTTATCGTTCCATAAATACATTGGACACGGTATTTTTTTGTGGACTTGATAACTTTTCATTGTTGTGGTAACACCCGCCGTGCTGCTCATGACGCAGCGAGTCGTTAACAGAACAGCATTTGCACCGTAAATGGACACAACTGGGACAAAGGGAAAGTTTAGTGTTTATTACATTGGCTATAGCCTGCAAGCTAACGAGCTAAGGGCTGGAGCTAAAAAGCTCACGGCACCGCAGCGACATCTTTAAAATGTCAACGCTCAGAGCTGTTTGTGTGTTCCCCACATAACACACACACACACACACACACACACACACACACACACACACACACACGAAAACGAACAGTTTATAAACCATAACGGCACAAGTTCATATTAAGGCAGTAGTTGACTTCTGCGAGCTCATTTTCATTGTTATTTGACTGACAGGCAAAGGCCTCACATCAAAGTCCAGCAGCTCGAGGGTGAGCCTTATTTTAGATTTTATGTATCCTTTATTTCACCAAGTAAAAGCTTATCGAGAGAGAAAATCTCTTTTCCAAAAGCCAAGAAGCTGGCAAAATTATACAGGCAGCAGAAATTATACAGCAGATAACATGACAACAATCATACAATAAAGACTAAAAAAAACTTAGTGATATTAAAATGTATGTAAAACAATGACAAAGCCTAAATGCTTCAGAGTACATACATGGTTGTTTGCGGTTTTTTTTCATTAAAATTTCACGTTTTTGCTTTTTAAAATAACAGTTGAATTTGACCCAATTTGACCCCAGGGTTAATTAATATGCGGTATTAACGAGCATTGTCATCCTCTATGCGCTGCAATCTCTTTTGATTCTCAGGAAATTTTATTGGGAATTTCAAATTTCGAGTGTAATTGAATGAATAATTCAATAATTTATTACATCACAGTTGGACATCGACTGTATATTTTGAAAACAAAGTCAAAGTCAAAATATCGACTACTTTTTTGCTTAAATCGTAAATGTTGAACGTATTGTGAAGTCTTCGGCTTTCCTGAACAGTGTTCACGTTAGCAGTCGCTTCCAGCTTTTTGTAGCACAGGGGACCCCTGTGCCTCAAGTATTAAATTATTTTTATAAAGCCTCGAAGAAGTACTGTACTGTCCGCTAAGGAAATGTTATCCCAACGTTCAGAAGAACAAAAAAAAAAAAACAGCCACAAAGCAATCAGCTCACCGCTAAGTAGCATTAGCACATCGTACTACAGAAAACAATCATTTGAAATAATGGTTACTCACCACCATTTTCATGATACAACATCTTCACCCCAGTTTCGGGATTGTGTGGCTATTTTATAAATCTCCTGAAATGTTTGAGAGCTTTGCAATATGTTACATAGCTGAGCCAAAGATACTCGCTAGCGCCCATAAATAAGACAACAACAAAGGATCCTCGAAAGTAAACCAAATGTATTTGTTCGTAGGCTTGTGGCCCGAAACGCTCATTCCACTTACCAAATCGGGTGTGTCATCCATTAGCCCCTCATATAGGTGACTTTCTCTTGACTAGCGCATCCACTCTCAACTGGAACCGAAGCTTCTTGGTAAATTGCTGTTTGAACGAGCAAAACCCCGGAGAATACTATAAACCAAACAGGATATCAACAAATTGTACTTCGTTCTGCGCATGCGTGAGTGTAACCTAGTTTTTTTCCTTCTTCTTCTGCTTCTGCTTCTGCTTCTTCTTCTGCTTCTTTTTCTTCTTCTAATTTTTATATGGCGGTTTGCAAGAAACATCCACGTGCATTAACGCCACTTATTGGTATGGAGTGTGACTCAAGTGTGCCTTCTAACCTCCATCCATCCATTTTCTTTTAAGGGCAATTTAGAGTTTCCAATCAACCTAACATGCATGTTATTGGAATGTGGGAGGAAACCGGAGTGCCCAGAGAAAACCCACGCAGGCATGGGGAGAACATGCAAACTCCACACAGGCGGGGCCGGGATTTGAACCCCATTCTCAGAACTGTGAGGCAGAAGTGCGAATCAGTCGATCACCCTTCTAACTTATTTCTTCAAAATAATTGTCCTCAGATTCTATTAGCAGTCCTGTCGCCTTTAAGAAACAATATAAAATTTGAACTTTTACTAGTGAACCATCATCCCCAAAACTCCTCATCCCCTAACTCCTCTTCTTCTCTTGCCTGCCATCTGCCAGTGGATTGACAGCTTCCTGACAGGCAGGAGACAGCAGGTGAGACTAAGGAACACCACCAGGCACACGCACCATCAGCACGTTAAAGTTTGTCAACTATAGTTAAATCTAAATATTAAATGCTGCACCAAAAATAATCTAAATGTTAAAGGTAAATTTAAATGTAAAAATTAAATCTAAATGTTAAATATATCTAAATGTTAAATGTAAATATAAATATAATATCTAAATGTTAAATACAGCGGCTGCAATAAGTATTTAACACATCACCATTTTTCTCACGACATATATTTCTAAAGGTGCTGTTTTCACCAGATGTTGGGAACACCCAAGTCTTCTCCTTTTCCTTTCGGCTTGTCCCTTTAGGGGTAGCCACAGCGCGTCATCCTTTTCCATGTAAGCCTATCTCCTGCATCCTTCTCTCGAACACCAACTGCCCTCATGTCTTCCCTCATGACATCCATCAACCTTTTCTTTGGTCTTCCTCTAGCTCTCTTGCCTGGCAGGTTCATCCTCATCATCCTTCTACCAATATATTTCTATTTCTCCTCTGGACGTGTCCAAACCATCGAAGTCTGCTCTCTCTAACTTTGTCTCCAAAACATCGAACCTCGGCTGTCCCTCTGATGAGCTCATTTCTAATTTTATCCAACGTGGTCACTCAGAGAGCGAACCTCAACATCTTCATTTCTGCCACCTCCAGCTCTGCTTCCTGTTCTCTCTTCAGTGCCACTGTCTCTAATCCGTACATCATGGCTGGCTTCACCACTGTTTTATAAACTTTGCCCTTCATCCTAGCAGAGACTGTTCTGTCACATAACACACCTGACACCTTCCTCCACACGTTCCAACCTGCTTAGACCCGTTTCTTCACTTCCTGACCACACTCACCATTGCTCTGGACGGTTGACCCCAAGTATTTGCACCGCCCTTGCTATCGCTTCTCCCTGGAGCCTCACTCTTCCCGCACCACCCCTCTCATTCATGCACATATATTCTGCTTTACTTCGGCTAATCTTCATTCCTCTGCTTTCCAGTGTATTCCTCCATCTTTCTAACTGTTCCTCCACCTGCTCCCTGCTTCAAATGTAATCTGCAAACATCATGGTCCATGGGGATTCTGGTCTAACCTCATCTGTTAGCCTATCCATCACCCCTGCAAACAGGAAGGGGCTCAGGGCTCATCCCTGATACAGTCCCACCTCCACCTTAAATTCATCTGTCACACCTAAAGCACACCTCATCGCTGTTCTGCTGCCCTCGTACATCCTGCATTATTCTAGCATACTTCTCTGCCACTCCAGACTTCCGCATGCAGTACCACAGTTCCTCTCTGGGTACTCTGTCATAGGCTTTCTGTAGATCTACAAAGACAAAATGTAGCTCCTTCTGACCTTCTCTGTACTTTTTCATCAACATCCTCAAGACAAATAATGCATCTGTGGTACTCTTTCTAGGCATAAAACCATACTATTGCTCACAAATACTCATTTCTGTCCAGAGTCTAGCCTCCACGACTCTTTCCCATACCTTCATTGTGTGGCTCATCAATGTTATTCCTCTATAGTTCCCACAGCTCTGCATATCACCCTTGTTCTTAAAAATGGGCACCAGCACACTGTTCCTCCATTCCTCGGGCATCTTAGGAACACCCAAGTAATCCATACATACAAAGAAAGTATAACAAATAAGCTCAGAAATTAGGTTGCGTGTAAAAATGTGAAATGACACAGGGAAAAAGTATTGAACACGCCAACTGGTATTTATTCAATACTTTGTACAAAAGCCTTTGTTTGCAATGACAGGTTCAAGACGCCTCCTGTATGGAGAAACTAGTCACTTGCATTGTTCTGGTGTGATTTTGGCGCATTCTTCCACACAAGCAGTCTTCAAATCTTGAAGGTTCCGTGGGCTTCTTTTATGGACCTTGAGCTTCAGTTCTTTCCATAGATTTTCGATTTGATTCAAGTCAGATGATTGCTGGGCCATTCTAGCAGTTTTTTTCCCCCTTTGAAACCAATTGAGAGTTTCCTTGGCAGTATGTTTTGGATCATTATCCTGAAGAAATGTCCACCCCCGTTTCATTGTCATCATCCTCATAGATGGCAGCAGATTTTTGTCAAGAATGTCTCGGTACATTTGCCCATTCATCCTTCCTTCAATAATGTGAAATTTACCAGTACTATTTTCCGAAAAGCAGCCCCACAACATCATGTTACCACCTCTGAACTTTACTGTTTTTAGGGTGATATGCAGTGCCATTTCTCCTCCAAACGTGTTGTGCTTTATGGCATCCAAACAGTTAAATTTTGCTCTCATCCGACAAGACTATATTCCCCAGTATTTAACTGGCTTGTCCAAATGTTGTTCAGCAAACTGTAAACAAGCTTTGACATGGTCATAGCAGTGGAGTACCTTACTCACTATTTTCCTTGTGACAACAGTTTCAGGTCTTTTTGAAGCTCTCGATAGCAATTACATCTTTTTGTAGGCCATGGCTATTGGACAACTCTTCCGATTATTCTTTGCACTCCTCTGTCAGAAATTTTACGAGGAGCACCTGATCGAGGCAAATTTATGGTGGTATGATTGGCTTGCCACTTATGTATTATGGCCCCAACCGTGCTCACTGGAACGTTCAGAAGCTTGCGCCTGTAATGCCAATGCCATCGTTATGTTTTGCAAAAATTAGTTTGCAATGGTCCTGAGACAGCTCTCTGCTCTTACCATCATGTGTCTTGACTCATACCTTGGCAATGACATCTTTTTGTAGGCCATCAAGTAGGACTGAACCAGCTGATATTCATTTGCTCTGACAGGGGGCTGGATTGCTGTTTTATTATTGATAGATGTTAGGTGTTGTCTTGGCTTTCCATGCCTTTTTGCACCACCCTTTCTTCATGTGTTCCATGCTTTTTCCCTGTGTCATTTCACATTTTTACGCACAACATAATTTCTGAGCTTATTTGTTCTACTTTATTTGTATGTATTGATTATTTGGGTTGTTCCAAACATCTGTTGACATTTTCAGCACCTTTGGAATTATACTTAGTGAGAAATATAGGGACATGTTAAATTCTTATTTCAGCCGCTGTATACATCTAAATTTAAATGCTAAATCTAAATGTTAAATATGTATCTAAATGATAAATGCTAAATCTAGATGTTAAATGTTGAATGTAAATGTTAAAATTGTACGTAAATGCTAAATCTAAATGTTAAATATATATCTAAATGTTAAATGTTGAATCTATATCTAAATGTTAAATGTTGAATCTATATCTAAATGTTAAATGTAAATGATTAATGTAGAGCTAAATGTTAAAAGTATATATACAAGTGTTTAATCTATAGCTAAATGGCAAATCTAAATGTTAAATCTATGTCTAAATATCAATGTTAAAGCTAAATGTTTCGGGTGGAACTAAATATTTAGCTAAAATGCAAATCCAAACTGCCGACAGGCGGAAGTACCAAAATAAAAGCTCAACGTCAGAGTGTGTCTATAGTCGGAAGTGGCTTGACTGCGGGAAATACAAAATATGTTTACGGTGAAAGATACTGGACAAAAACGAGAGGAAGAGCCTGAGGGTGGAATACAGGTCATACCTTGGCCGGGTCGGAGATGAGGATCGATCTTCAATAACATGAGAAAAATCCAAGTCCAAGACAGAGTTGGCGGGTAGGGCTCAACTGTGCTGTGAATGGGTCAGAGTGGGGAGATTCGGTCAATGACAGCAGTGATGACATGATGTTAAGTGTGATAGTGAAGGGAATGTGGGGAAAAGGGACAATCACTGCGTTTGACGTCTTTTTGGCCTGAATAGAAAGGTCATCTCTCACCTCTTCCCATGTTAATAGTGTGATATTAAGATGATTTTCTGCTGCTCTAACTATTATTTGTATTCTTTACGTTTTTGATTTTATTCCAATTGTCGCTTTTATAACACCTGCAATGAATGTTATAAGTCTCTTCAGATCTATCCAAACTTTCCCTCACCTACTTGTTCTAGTTTATTTTGCTGTTTCACACTTCTTTCCACGGTTTCCCCTCACTCTGCTTATTTACCACCCTGACAGCCTGCGCATATGTTATTTCGTTTTTCACCCTGACCTGTTGTACCTGTACCTCTTTTTTCATCACCTCACACCCCCCATACGCCACCCTGTGAATCCCTCCACAATTATAAATAAAATGTAATTAATTTAGGAGAAACGAATAAACCGGAAGCGACGCCCGCGTTACTTCCGGTTTAGCGTAATTTTAAGTTTAATCGTTAAAATCAACTATTTTATCTAGAAAAGGGGCACCACGTCACTTTTTACATGTATAAAACTTCAGGACAAAGTGACGGCAAACCTTTCTTCCTCAGTCTCGTAATTTGAAGGTTACTACATGAATTAGATAAGAGTTCTAGACAGCCAGAGGTTTTTTTCTCGAACCCCAACACACACAACTGATGCCGGTAGTGAATCTTCATAGAAAATGTAATGAGATCTAACAATCTACAAAGGGAAACAATGCAGGAAACAACAACAAAACAAAGGACAGACGAACATTGGCAAAGGAGACTAACTTGTGATGTGAGGTTGGAATGAGCGGGTCGTGACAAATGCATTGAAACCCAAATATGCACAAATCTGTACTTTTAGTAACAGCATGTTGGACTTACGCATGTTGAACACAAGTGAGGCAGACGTGTCGAGCTTCCGAATATTTGCCGGGTCCGGTCCACCCGGGTGAACAGGTGGATTTGGCGGAAAGGAGTAAGGAAAAAAAAGGAGGGGTCCTCGGGGGACATACACTAGTAGGCCTTTTACTTGACGCAGCTTGTCTCTTTTTAGCCACAAGTCCGCAAGGTCTTGGTCGGCGGTCATGTTGTCGACAGAGATTGGGTTTGCGTCAGAGTGCCAATCGGAGAGTTTTGCGAGTGCTGGGTCACCGGATTGTTTGGCAGTCAAGTTAAAGTCACGAGGCGCGGAGTCGCAAGGCATTGGGTTGGCAGGGTCATACAAAGTATCACCATGCGGCTGAGCAACGAAAGGTGCGGTGGAGGCGGCTCGACGGCGCGTGATTACAGTCACTGATGGGTTGGGTGTGGTGGGAAGCCATGAGGCGTCAAACTGCCATGGGGTACCATGAAGGGCGCCTTGCTTCGGCAAAGAGTCAGTTAAGTCATTAAAAGTTTTATCATCATGTCCCGGAATACGATAGTGACCTCAGACTTTCTTCCAGTAGACGTGCATGTTGTTCGAATGAACTAGATGGTCGCATGTGACGATTAGATCGCGGTGTTTGACCGGTTTACGCCCCGACGTGAGGAACCCATTATGTTGCCATGTCGGTAAGTGGCAGGTGAACGCGAGACGTGCGTAGTTTAAGTTGGTACAGATAAACAAGGAGGTGGTTTTGTGTTTTACCGCAAAGGTTAAGGTTATCAGGATGCCTGCAATTTCAGCGTATCGGAAGTAGTGCGGACCCTATTGGAATTTTTGTGGTTTGCACGGCACGTCACCGACCCATGCAATGCCGACGCCAGCTCGCAGCTGCGTTTAGTGGAGGAAGGAACAACCGTCCACATAAGCCGTTATCATGTCGAGGCATGCATTCTCATCGAAATAACGATGGCGCGTGAAAACAGGCAGTGGCAATGCCGGGGTGGGAGGTTATGGGGGCGGGTGTGTAGACAGACAATTATGGCAGGCAGCCAAGTCCGCTGGCAAGGGGAGTCAGGAGTTTTTAGCATAGTGGACCTCAACATTGTAGCATTGCAATGCCATGAGCCAGGCCGTGATACAAGCATTGGTGACGGTCCCTTCTCTGATGCGTTGGTTGTGAAGGAAGGTAACTGGATGGTGGTTCGTGTCAATGGTCACTTTTTGGCCTCCAATGTAGTTGGAGAAATGTTTGATGGCCCAGACCGTGGAAAGAAGGGCTTTTTCACAGTCCCAAGTATTAGACCGTTTAGAGTTTTGATCGCGTAGGCGATGACGCGCTTGTCTCAGTCGTAAATTTGGTAAAGAGCAGCGCTAAGGCAATGGTCCGAAAAACCTGCTTCGAGGAAGAATTCTTTTTCGCTGTCAGGGTAGGCAAGACATGGGGCGGAGCATAGCCGCTCTTTCAGGGACTGCATCGCGGCTTCTTGCTCGTCACCCCAACCAAAAGGAGTGTCCTTTTTCAGGAGTTTGGTAAGGGTACAGGACAATATCCGCGAAGTGTTCGACGAACTGCTGGAAATAATTACACACGGTGAGAAAACTGCGAAGTTTGGACACATTAGTGTGGGTGCTTATGTTTAGGAGGCCCTAAATACGGCTGGGGTTATATTGGGGTTCAATGCCATTCGGGCCAATCAGGAGACCAACATAATTGACTTTTTTGCAGCAGCATTGTCCCTTTAGGAGGGAGATTTTGGCCCCGGCAGCGGCAAGTTGGGATAGGACGTGGTCAATTTCTGCCAGGTGGGCATCCAGCAAGGGTCTCCTCATCATGATGTCATCAACGTAGATGAGGTGGACCCTGGTTGCAGCGTCAGGACAGGCCATGTTGAGGAAAATGTTGAATTCAGCCGGTGAGTTGTCGTAGCTATATGGACACCTGGTGAATATGCATTGTTTGGTGGCAAATGTGAAAGTATGAGGGAGTGGGAGGAGACGCAGGAGACGCGCTTTCAGGTGTAGTTGGGATTGTACTGAGCGTATGGATCACCAGGTGTTGGTCTGTAGCCAGGTCCACTCTGATGATGTCCTTGCACTAAGTAGGTCCCACTGGAAGGATAGCAATGCGAAGGATCTGGGGATGTGAACGTCGCTCCGAGTGTGGTTGTGGATTAGCAGCACGGTGGTCCGGAAAGCGTCTAGGATGGGTGTGGCATGCAGCGGCAAACCCAGGTCGTTAAACTCCGGCAAAGGCTGAAAGAACGCATGCAGACCGGTTACGGCTGCACCGGTTACTGATCAGAATCGGAATCAGAATCATCTATATTTGCCAAGTATGTCCAAAAAACACACAAGAAATTTGTCTGCGGTAGTTGGAGCCACTCGAGTATGACAACAGACAGTTAATTGACAAAGAACACTTTTAAGACATAAAGATATTGACAAAAAAAAAAAAACAGTCACTGAGCAGTAAAGGGTTGATAGTTATCTGGTAAAGCTGGTAATTTTTTTTTTTTACTGATTGGTTAGCGTGTGCGACCAGTCGAATAGGGAAGTTAACAGTCGACGCTTTTACTATAACTTCGTCTTCGCTCAAAACTTCGCAAGCGTCGGGGACGGTTTGTCTCGACGTAAGCTTTAATGGTTGAAAATCACGGTTGGCGGAGTTGCTATTAACGTGCTACCACGAAACATTGTTAATGGTGGCAACTTGAACGGCCAGTCGGACAAGTACATCCGCCCCTACATAAGTTTTGTGCGGCAAATTGTGGACTACTAGGAAGCAGTGAGTTAACGAGCGATCATTCCTTTGCAGGTTCAGACGGCGGCACAGTATTAACGGGAAAGCGAAAGGTTTTCAGCGTTAATGGAAGGTCAGGATGCTTAAGTCGTAGGTTGTCAAACAGTCCCTGAGAAATTGCCGATTTGTCCGCCCACAAGGCCAGGATGACGTCGTCTGTCGGGCAGTCATGCAAATTAATCCCCCAGCAACAATGGGGCAGTCACGCTCTTTGTGCGGTGATTGGATAAGGTGGCAGAGAAACGTGCCGAGTTATCTATGTCAGCAGGGGAGAGTTGGCTACAGGGGACTCGGCGGTCTCGTCAATGAGGGTGTCGTCACTTGAAGAAGTGCGGCCTGACAGGTCGCCATCTCCGAGTGGTCCAACACCAGACACCGGTCTAAGGACAGTTCCCAAATTGGTGGTGGTAATGCCTGTTCCACCTGCACCCACAGCTGAAGATTTTTGTAATCAATTAGTGGCTCGAAGCGGCAGAGCAGGTCTTGGCCGATGAGCAGGGTGACGGACTCAATTGGAGACACATAGACCGGATGGACTAACGTCATGGGGCCAATTGTCCATGGAGTTAATGTGTTTAGTTCGGTGTTAGTGACTGAAAATGCGTGGATAGTTAGCGTCCAGCGTTGCAGTTGAAGGTCGCGGCCACTGGCATGTAGCAATGTCAGAAGTTGATTCAACACGCCGTGGGACATAACAGCGATGACAAGTTCGCGTACAAGGTCATGCTTGAGTGTAACGGTTAAAGAGAACTTTTGAGAAGTACCTTTCGCGGTTAGTTCACCCAAAAGCTGTCGGAATGGCAAAACGTTATTTAGTAGCGTGATTTCACGCAAGTCAGGAGCCTCGTCTGGGTCTAGTCGGACGATTAGGATGGCACGAGAGGGGTCTAGGGATTGGTCGTCACCAAGTGGTCCGCTACGGTTATGGCGACGTGAGTTCGTCGTGGAGTTGGCCGGGGCCACAGAGGCAGTTGGCAGGTCATTAGGGGAATAATGGAGGTTACTTGTTGACCTTTTGTGTCCTCTGTGGCCCTGTTCGACTCAGTCAGGCCTCGTCATAATGATGTGTCCCGCTTTTTGTCTCTGGACAGGCTGCGGAGCACCTCAAGTAGTTCTTGAGATTTTTGAGTTATTTTTTTTCCCACAAGTATGTATGCGAGCATTTGAGGTAGAAATGTGAAAGGATTTTATTATATTTTCTGAATGAATTTGAGGATGGTATGTGAATAGATTTGACATGTTTATGCGAGTGTGTTTGAAGTGTATGTGTGCAAACATTTGACATGTTTATGTGAGCGTGTATTTATATGAGTTAAAAAGTAAGTGGTTTTAACAGCCATAAAGTACAATAGTAAGCCTAACTTAAGCAGGAGCATTACATAGTATTATACTGTATAGTACATACATATATATTTTTAATATATATATATAATGTCGTATACTTGTTGATTATTGTGTTACAATAACGCTTTTCATTATTGATTTAAAATGGCTGCTTTTAAGTAAGTGCCGTAGGATAACGTAATGGTCGGCCAATCAGAAGCCGTGTCGTGTATGACGTAGGGCTAGGCTGGCTTGTCTATCAAGAGCGAGACGCCATTATTCGGTCACAGATGCTGCCGAATAAATGTGCGTTTCGGGCAAAAGCGCAGTGGACGTGTGTTTACACCTGGACTGAAGGCAGAGTTTCAACACCGCTGGGTTACAATCTGAAACGTATACGGTTCGTTGCAGGCAGGATGGCCGGATAGTCGCGTTTAAGCTCCCCAGCGCCGATGTACCTAATGAGGTGTCCAAAGGGAATGAAGGAATTTAATTGTCGTAGTGCAACTCGTGTCATAGATATGCACTCTAGACTACACACAGTCAGAGTCAAATATTTTATTACTTTTTAAAATATAGGTACATCTCATTAAATTAGAATATAGTTGAAAAGTTTTTCTTCAGTACTGATTAAACTTCAGTACTTCAGTAGTGATTAAACACTGAAGTACTTTTCAGTGGGCAAATTCCAGCCTAATTTCTACATTAAAAATCACTTTATTTCTTGAATTAATTGATGATTTTGTTTGACATTATATATCAATATGGGGAATTTGTTTTTATTTGGTATGTGCTACAATCATCAAAATAATACATAAATATGAAATACTTCACTCTGAGTGTGTGGAGTGTGCAGTTCATCTCTATAATTTCACTTTTTGAATTGAACTACCTAATAAAAGATTTACACTATTCACGTGATTGACATGAACTCGTGAATGTGTGCGAGAATGTGATTGACGTGCTCGCGTGAACGCATTTGAGTAGTGTTGATGAGAGCAAAGCGCATGTGTGTGAGAGCATTTGAGTAGTGTAAATGAGAGCATTTGAGTAGTGCAAATGAGAGCATTTGACTAGTTTAAATGAGAGCATTTGAGTAGTGTAAAAGAGCATTTGACTAGTGTAAATGAGAGCATTTGAGTAGTGTAAATGAGAGCATTTGAGTAGTGTAAATGAGAGCATTAGAGTAGTGTAAATGAGAGCATTTGAGTAGTGTTAATGAGTGCAAGACTCGTGCATATGCGAGCATTTGGGTAGTGTAAATGAGAACATTTGAGTAGTGTTAATGAGAGCATTTGAGTAGTGTTAAAGAGAGCAAGACTCGTGCGTACGAGAGTGTTTGAGTAGTCCATATGAGAGCCTTTCAGTGGTTTGTGTGTGTATGAAAGCAATGCAACCCTATGGGGGGCACAAGCCAGTGCAAACTGTAGACCGGTCCCAAGCCCGGATAAATGCAGAGGGTTGCGTCAGGAAGGGAATCCGGCTTAAAACTTTGCCAAACAAATATGAGCTTTCATCCAAAGAATTCCATACCAGATCGGTCGTGGCCCAGGTTAACAACGTCCGGCGCCGTTGGAAATTCAGCTACTGTGGGTCGAAGTCGAAGAAGAAGAGGCGGAAAGCGGGTGCTTCGGCAGAAAGAGAAGAGGAAAGCACAGAGCCTAGAACTGAATGTGGGGACTTTGAATGTTGGGACAATGACAGGAAAATCTCAGGAGTTGGTTGACATGTTGATTAGGAGAAAGGTTGATATATTGTGTGTCCAGGAGACCAAGTGGAAAGCCAGTAAGGCTAGAAGTTTAGGGGCAGGGTTTAAATAATTTTACCATGGTGTAGATGGGAAGAGAAATGGAGTCGGGGTTATTTTAAAAGAAGAGTTGGCTAAGAATGTCTTGGGGGTGAAAAGAGTATCAGATTGAGCGATGAGGCTGAAACTTGAAATTGAGGGTGTTATGTATAATGTGATTAGTGGCTACGCCCCACAGGTAGGATGTGACCTAAAGGTGAAAGAGAAATTCTGGAAAGAGCTAGATGAAGTAGTTCTGACAGACAGACAGAGAGAGAGTCGTAATTGGTGCAGATTGTAATGGACATGTTGATGAAGGAAATAGGGGTGATGAAGAAGTGTTGAGTAAGTACGGCATCCAGGAAATGAACTTGGAGGGACAGATGGTGGTAGACTTTGCAACAAGGATGCAAGGGGCTGTAGTGAACACTTTTTTTCCAGAAGAGGCAGGAATATAGGGTGACCTACAAGAGTGGAGGTAGAAGCACGCAGGTGGATTACATTTTATGCAGACGATGTAATCTGTAGGAGGTTACCGACTGTAAGGTAGTGGTAGGGGAGAGTGTGGCTAGACAGCATAGGATGGTGGTGTGTAAGATGACTCTGGTGGTGTGGAGGAAGATTAGGAAGACAAAGGCAGAGCAGAGAACCATGTGGTGGAAGCTGAGACAGGATGAGTGTTGTGCAGCTTTTCGGGAAGAGGTGAGACAGGCTCTCGGTGGACAGGAGGAGCTTCCAGAAGACTGGACCACTGCAGCCAAGGTGATGAGAGAGGCAGGCAGGAGAGTACTTGGTGTATCTTCTGGCAGGAAAGGAGAGAAGGAGACTTGGTGGTGGAACCTCACAGTACAGGAAATCATACAAGGAAAAAGGTTAGCTAAGAAAAATTGGGATACTGAGAGGACTGAGGAGAGGTGAAATGAATACATTGAGATGCGACACAGGGCAAAGGTAGAGGTGCCAAAGGCCAAACAAGAGGCATATGATCACATGTATGGCAGGTTGGACACTAAAGAAGGAGAAAAGGATCTATACAGGCTGGCCAGACAGAGGGATAGAGATGGGAAGGATGTGCAGCAGGTTAGGGTGATTAAGGATAGAGATGGAAATATGTTGACAGATGCCAAGAGTGTGCTAGCTAGATGGAAATAATACTTTGAGGAGTTGATGAATGAGGAAAATGAGAGGGAAAGGAGAGTACAAGAGGCAAGTTTGGTGGACCAGGAATTGGCAATGATTAGTAAGGGGGAAGTTAGAAAGGCATTGAAGAGGATGAATAATGGAAAGGCAGTTGGTCCTGATGACATTCCTGTGGCGGTATGGAAGCATCTAGGAGAGGTGGCTGTGCAGGTTTTGACCAGCTTGGTCAATAGAATTCTAGCGCGTGAGAAGATGCCTTAGGAATGGAGGAAAAGTGTGTTGGTGCCCATTTTTATGAACAAGGGTGATGTGCAGAGCTTGGGGAACAATAGAGGAATAAAGTTGATGAGCCACACAATGAAGTTATGGGAAAGAGTAGTGGAGGCTAGACTCAGGACAGAAGTGAGTATTTGCGAGCAACAGTATGGTTTCATGCCTAGAAAGAGTACCACAGATTTGCCTTGAGGATGTTGATGGAAAAGTACAGAGAAGGTCAGAAGGAGCTACATTGTGTCTTTGTAGATCTAGAGAAAGCATATATCAGAGTACCCAGAGAGGAACTGTGGTACTGCATGCGGAAGTCTGGAGTGGCAGAGAAGTATGCTAGAATAATACAGGACATGTACGAGGGCAGCAGAACAGCGGTGAGGTGTGCTGTAGGTGTGACAAACGAATTTAAGGTGGAGGTGGGACTGCATCAGGGATCAGCCCTAACCCCCTTCCTGTTTGCAGCGGTGATGGATAGGCTGACAGATGAGGTTAGACTGGAATCCCCGTGGACCATGATGTTTGCAGATGACGTGGATGGCAGGTGGAGGAACTGTTAGATGGAGGCATGCACTGGAAAGCAGAGGAATAAAGATTAGCCGAAGTAAGACAGAATATATGTGTATGAATGAGAGGGTGGTGGGGGAAGAATGAGGCTACAGGGACACGAGATAGGAAGGGTGGAGGACTTTAAATACTTGGGGTCAACCGTCCAGAGCAATGGGGAAGTGAAGTGAAGAAACGGGTCCAAGCAGGTTGGAACGGGTGGAGGAAGGTGGATGAAGGGCAAAATTTATAAAACAGTGGTGAGGCTAGCCATGATGTATGGATTAGAGACAGTGGCACTGAAGAGACAACAGGAAGCAGAGCTGGAGGTGGCGGAAATGTTGAGGTTTGCTCTCGGAGTGACCAGGTTGGATAAAATTAGAAATGAGCTCATCAGCGGGACAGCCGAGGTTTGATGTTTTGGAGACAAAGTTAGAGAGAGCAGACTTCGATGGTTTGGACACGTCCAGAGGAGAAATAGTGAGTATATTGGTACAAGGATGATGAGGATGGAGTTGGCAGGCAAGAGAGCTAGAGGAAGACCAAAGAGAAGGTTGATGGATGTCGTGAAGGAAGACATGAGGGCAGTTGGTGTTTGAGAGGAGGATGCAGGAGATAGGCTTACATGGAAAAGGATGACGCACTGTGGCGACCCGTAAAGGGACAAGCCGAAAGGAAAAGAAGACGTGTGTGTGTGAATAGTAAGTGTGAGAGATAATCCTGACTAATGTCCCTAACGGCCCCTCATATGTTTGTGCTGTTCAGCTTCCGGTGTGCCCTTCACCAGAGCGTCCTCTCGGGTTAGGACACCAGGTTCAGCACCATGCAACCAAGCGTTCGAGCGAGATTTTTATCTTTTAAGGTTTTGCGCTCGGCGTCACTCAAAAACTTTGAAATGTTATCATTGAGGACTTAAAGGCCAGCATTTTTGACAGACTCTGCGTAGCCCGGGACAAGGTCCCTAGTTAAATTAGTGAAGAGCTCTTCCAGTGTGTCGAGATTGTCGTATTGACTGGGACTTTCGGAAAATTCCGCCATGGTTGCGTTGCGTGTGCAGTACCTGTATGAGGTACGCCACTGAATTGTTTGTAAGGTAGGCTCGTGTGAGCAGTGCATCTAGTTTGGAATAGAGGCATACTATAGGCGATGCAGTTAATTGATAAAAAATTAAATGGCGTTCGCAAATTATGGTGTGAGGGTTTATCATGTAACTTTAAAGGTGTTTGAGAATGTGCGTAGAAGCAGTGATCAAATAGCACAAAAGTGTTGACGCCGTCAAGTTATGCGCACAAAATGTATTTGATCGAATTAAAATTGCTGCGTGAGGGTTGGCAATTTAAATGTTGATTTAAAATAGTTGCAAAGGGCACTTGGTGGAGTGAAACGAAGCAGCTTGTTGACTAAATTTCAAACTAATGATTATGATTAAGTTAAACAAATTGATTTGACTGTGTGATGGCTATCACTGTAAGTCAATTCAATTTGTGAAGCAATTTAGGACTTCAGCTAATCACATAAGTTTTATTTAACTTTGGAAAAAGTCAAATGTGCTTATAAGTAGGCTTGTGAATTAATTAATTGCTTGTATGGCTCGCTATGATGTGGGCTTTAGGCAGAGGGAAAAGCCAACCAAAAAGAAAAACAAGAAACGATTCAAAGAAAAGAAAATTCAAAAACAAATTGACAATTTTTTTTTTTTTTTTAAAAGTAAATTTTTTTCAAACTAAAATAATTCTGATTTTTTTTTCAGAAAAAATAAAATAAAATCAGGGTTTCCTCTATTTTTTTGGTAAATTTTTTTTAAGTGAAAATCCAAAGTGATTAAACAAGCAATTAATTAATAGCCCCCCTTCAGAAACAAAACCATGAATTGTTTCCTATTAACGTGAGGCAGTGTTTAAATCAAGTTGCATGGTGTAAAGAACGTCTGCGAACGGAAGGTTGCAGTATTGCATTAAGCAATGTAACGCCTTTCGTTGGCATGGCTTGTTGTAAACGTTGCGTTGTAAATCTCAAAACTGGTTAAAAATACCAGGCATAAAGCTTTAAGACATAATCGTGGCGTCTGCATTTCGAAAACGAGTGAAAACGGAGGCTTTTAAAATATGCACTAATCTCTACTTTTAGTCCATCATGTTGGACTCACGCGTGCTGAACACAAGTGAGGCAGAAGGGTCGAGCTTCCGGTCCGGTCCACCCGGAACAGGTGGATTTGGCGGAAAGGAGGAAGAAAAAAAAAAGGAGCGCAAAAAGTGTATGGTGCGAGGTGGGGCGTCCTGGCTGGGCCAGTCTTCGGCAAGTTGGTTGGACAAGAAAAGAGCAGAGCGCGAGAGCCCAGGGCTCCGGCCATAAAAGTCCGGAGCCAAAGGGGATGGTTACACCCCCGCCCCCTTTCTTTTTCACCACCTCCGGGACTAAAAGGGAAGCTGGACCGCCTCTGAATGTTACTTTTACGTTTTAGGATTACTTTGTGGTTTAAACCCAGTGGAATAAAGTATTCATTATTGGATTTAAGATAACGAGACCATTTTTCAACTTTGCACTGTCACGCGCCCATCCTCTTTAATACCTATAATGAATGTTTCAAGTATATGTGATTGTTGAGAACACTGTGATATTTGCCATGTGGCATACGTGTCGTGTGGGGTGAAACATTTCATCTGGTTCAGTTGACAAACAGATTTGACATCAGACATTCAAATTTGCAAAAATACAATCACTAGTGGCGTTCATGTGAAGTTCTTAAAATATTATATCACATTCAAGTCCAGTGAAGATTGTAATTAGTTAATCCGGGGTTGCAGTGGCTTTCCACTACCTGTGGGTGTCGCTTGTGCGCCATCCATTGTCCAAACCCGGATGGGCAAATGTCTCTAAAGACAGCGGGAAAGAGAAGTCTTTGTTGAGGCTCTTCAGGCTGGACGTTAATTACTTTAACGTCCGGGTACGAAAACATTGTCTGTGTCTCAGCTTTGATGCTACTTGAGACGGTCTGTAATTCATTAAGCGTCCCTGTGCGAAGTTAAATCTGGCATCCCCGTGGTCGTCACCCTCGCCGGGGGAGCGGCGATACGATGCCACTTGGTCTGGAGTTTTGGGGGTCACGGTGCCATCGGGCGAGAGCATGTCCGTTACACCAGTATAATAAGAATAAATGGCGTTAATGGTACAATGGAATCCAAGAAGTTTATTGGCAAATGGACAATAATTTAAGTCTAAATCTAAATAAATAAATCTACCAAGTTCTCTGGAATATGTGTTGAAGAGACATGGCTGAAGAGTAATTTAGACTTTAATTTAGATTAAATATGCTGAACGGTGGGGGACTGGTAAATGCTGACTTTAATGCACATAGCACATTATGGGGAGGATGAAATACTAATAAAAATGGGGACGTGATAGAGCAATTGTTGGAGGAGGGACATTTGGTGTGTTTAAATGATGGGAGAGGCACCCAAATAAATATTCACACAGGTAATAATTCAGCACTGGGGTTTGAATAAGGTAAACTGGGATCAGTTTAAGTATTTGTGTGAAAGGGAAAGCGGGTATATAAATGTTAAAGCAGGTATTGAAGTAATTGATTAATTTTAGGGAGATGATAATAAAGGCGACCAAAGGTGCAATACCAGAAAGTAAAAGGGGAATGAAAAGAAAATCAGTGCCATAGTGGTCAGAAGAATGTAGTAGAGTAGTGAAATAAATAAATAAGGCCTATAAAAAATTTAAAAGAACGCATAACTTTGAGAAACTGTTAAGAGTATAAAAAAATCACTGGCACATTGTCATGGTCTGTCCCTGCAGTTCCGTTGTTGGCGCTTGGGTGGCGCTTTGCGCCCCTCTTGACCTCTCTCTCTCCACCTCTCTCTTTTCCCAGTAATCGGCACCACCTCGGCCGCGCACCTGTTGCCAATCAGCACTCTACACTGCCTGCATTTAAGCCTGCCAGATCCAAGACTCCACTGCCAGAGTATTAACATTCAACTGTGGTACATCGGCTCTATCCTTGCACGTAAGCTACGCCAGTCCTCGCAATATTTCTGACCTCCATGTTCTTCCTTGTCCTCAGTGCTCCTTCCGTGTTCCCCACTTTGCTGACCTCTTCCACCATGCCGCCAAGCCATCCACCCGCTCACGCCACTGCATGCTCCCTGTCTTGAAAACCCGCCAGTTCGCCTCAAGGATCCATCTCTGACTCCCTTCACAATAAACATTTCTCCACAAACTTCTTCAGCCTCCGCCTGCTTCTGGGTCCAGTTAAAATTAATACCATTGCATTGTGTTAGAAGCGAACAAAAGGAAATGGAGGGAATTTTGTGGCTTAATTGGAAAAACAACTCCAATTAGTGATATGTGGGGTATGATAAGAAAAATGAGGGGAGTCCAGAAAGAAAGAAAATACCCAGTAATACAGAAAGGAGATGAAATAGGGATATCAAATAAAGACAAAGCAGAAATAAGAGTAAAGGTTTTCAAAGATAATCATAGCTCTAATAATTTAACAGAAGAGGGAAAACGAGGGAGGGGAAAAAACTAAACAGGAGTATGCTGGGGCATTTGACAGAAATGAGAGTTTTAGCAATACATTGGATGTACCCTCTACATTGCAAGAAATGAGGAGAGCAATAGATAAATCTGGACTAATCTCGCCCGGGAAAGATCAGATTTGTTATGTGTTTTGGCAAATCTTTTTTTGACAGAATAAGTAAGGAAGCAATCTTGTCTTTGTGGGTTTTTATTACAAGGAAAAAAGAAAAGTCTTTGCAAAGAGAGGAAAAGGTACAAGTCTAACGAGTTGTTACCCCTTACTGAAGTCCAAGCAAACAATCCCCTCCGTTATACAGAAGTGAGAGAGACAGAGAAGAAAAGGAAAGCAAAACAATTATCTTTGTGCAGCTGCACTCAACTTATCTTTATCGAAAAACAGCTAGTAGTCACAACATGGCTGGGAACAGTTAGAACGCACAGCATGGCCGGAAACCAGCTAGTAGTCACAACAAGGAACAATAAAGCATGTGAAGGTTGTATGAACTAATAGAAGTAATATTTGGTATATATGAAACATACATTTACCAACTCATATGTTATAGAATTTGGGTAGAAAGACAGAAAATAAACTGTTGGAAATGTACAATAGAATATGGGAAGAAGGCAAGCTACCAAATGGCTAGAAAAAAGCAATGGTCATACTTATAATAAAGCCAAGGAAAGACCCCACAAATCCAGCAAGCTACAGACCCATTGTACATCAAACATAGGGAAGGTTATGGAAAGGATGATAGGAGATAGACTAAATTATTATTTAAATAAGCAAGAACTCATATTTCCACGTCAAATGGGTTGAGGAAAGATAGGGGAACAATGGAGCCGGTAATTTGTCTGGAAAATGAAATAAGAAAAGCACAAGCCAACAAAGAATCAGTACTAGCAGTATTTTTTTTTATCAGAATCAGAATCATCTTTATTTGCCAAGCATGTCCAAAACACACACAAGGAATTTGTCTCCGGTAGTTGGAGCCGCTCTAGTACAACAACAGACAGTCAATTGACAGAGAACACTTTTGAGACATAAAGACATTGAGAAAAACAGTCACTGAGCAATAAAGGGTTGCTAGTTATCTGATAATGCTGGTACAATTATTTTTTTTTTGACAATTATGCAAAAAGATGCAGAGTCCTCTCACACTTAGTGCAGTTCGAATGACTAATCTCGCAATAGTCCGGTGCAATGACTATTGTGCAAAGGGCGCTGAGACTTCAAGGAGTGTATGCAGTTTAAAGTGACGCGTAGTTCGATAATCTGGGACAATGTTGATTGTGCAAATGTTGCCAGCACCACGAATGAAATAAGTTTATAATATGGTGTGGAAGGAGGGGTTATTGATTTAAACTGTATAAAATGGGGATTAATGGAAGAACATTTAATTGGATCCGAGACTTTTTGTTGGACAGGGAGATTGAATTAAAGATGGGCACTACTTTATCTACTGCATATAAGGTGGAAAATGACACACCTCAGGGGAGTGTTATCAGTCCATTGTTGTTTTCTATTATGATTATGACGTTTTTGCAGAGATCGACCCAGATATAGGAAAGTCATTGTTTGCGGATGATGGACCGTTATGGAAGGGAGGAAATAATATCCAGTTTATCCAAGATAAGATACAGAAAGTAATTGGGATGGTTGAGAAATGGTCACACAGATGGGGATTTCAGTTTTGTGTTGAAAAGACAAAGGTAGTGTTGTTTACTAGGAAACGGATAAAAGGTGTCGATAAAGATGTATGGAAAACAAACACTGCTTCTTTCCCGCTTGAGGTCCGGAGGAAGACCACCCAAACGACCAGCTGATCAGCGTTTGTTAGTCGACACTGCAGTCCTTACTATGATGTACATTAGTGTGTAATAATTGTGGGGAAAGTACTATCTTCATACAAAATCCCAATTTTGCATTCTCTCGCTCTGACTCAACGGGTTAAATGATCACACGCTCATTTAGTTTCGCCCAGCAACCACACACTATGTCATAATTTCCATTTTCCTGCAGCTTATTTTCTTTCTTTCGTTTGCCCTTAGTGTTATTTTCTTGTTGTGGTTTGTAGTTGTAGTTGTGTGTTTCATTAAATATACCATAAAATTACACTTGTGGTTGTATTTTGTGTGTGTTCTGAATTTAAGTAAACCTCTGTAACCTAGGACTCAAAATGTTGTAGAGTGTAGCAACCTCCAGATTCTAAGACTGATTAAAAAGGTTTGTTGTCATTTCGCCTAAAGTTAAACTTGAAATATTTGACGTGGTGCCCTTTTCGAGATATTAGTTTGATTTTTAACAATTAAATCAAAATTATGATAAATCGGAAGTAACGCAAACATCGCTCCCGACTTATTACTTTATCCTAAATTAATGACAATTCTTATTTCATACATAATTGCTACACAGGTAACATCGTGTGCTAGTCACCCTATCCCGTATCGCGACTTTGAAACTCACGTACAGCAGGTCCTAACAGATGCTGACGCCCTAAGTTCCGATGATGAGCGACAGCGTTTGAGAGAAGTGCTACCCAAACACGCCGCGTCATTCGCTAAAGACTCACTTCACTGCGGCCTAACCAACTTGCACATGGTCCACATTCCGAACCCTTCCAAATGCGCCGGCCACTTTCGTGCGATAATACAAAATTCCGCTCGCCTCCTACAAACCAGTACAAGAAACAATTGACGCTATGCTAGAAAAAGGCATGCAATAGTATCTACTTGGCACCTCTCTGGCCAGTTCTTAAACCGATCGGTGAATGGCGACCTATCATCGACTATCAAAAATTCATTCATTCATTTTCAACACCGCTTATCCTGGTTAGGGTCGCGGGACGCTGGAGCCTATCCCAGCTGACTTCAGGCGAAAGGCGGACTACACCCTGAACTGGTCGCCAGTCAGTCGCAGGGCACACATAGACACGGACACGGAAATTGACCACGTCCTATCCCAACTTGCCGCTGCCATGGCCAAAATCTCCCTCCTAAAGGGACAAGGGCTGCGCAAAAAGGTCAATTATGTCAGTCTCCTGATTGGCCCAAATGGCATTAAACCCCAATCCAGCCATATTCAGGGCATCCTAAACATAAGCGCTCCCACTAATGTGTCCAAACTTTGCAGTTTTCTCGGTGTGTGTAATTATTAGGTCATCGAACACTTCACGGATATCGCGCGACCCCTCACCGAACTCCTGAAAAAGGACACTCCTTTCGGTTGGGGTGATGCAGTCCCTAAAAGAGCGGCTATGCTCCGCCCCATGTCTTGCCTACCCTGACAGCGAAAAATTATTCTTCCTCGAAGCAGGGTTTTCGGACCATTGCCTTAGCGCTGGTCTTTACCAAATGAACAACCGAGACAAGCGCGTCATCGCCTACGCGAGCAAAACTCTAAACCGTGTAATACTTGGGACTGTGAAAAAGCCCTGCTTTCCACGGTCCGGGCCATCAAACATTTCTCCAACTACATTGGAGGCCAAAAAGTGACCATTGACACGAACCACCATCCGGTCACCTTCCTTCACAATCAACGCATCAGAGAAGGGACCGTCACCAACGCTCGTATCACGGCCTGCCTTATGGCATTGCAAAGATACAATGTTGAGGTCCGCTATGCTAAAAACTTCCGACTCCCCTTGGCAGCGGACTTGGCTGCCTGCCATAATTGTCTGTCACATTCCGCGACATAATAACAGCGTATGTGGACGGTGTATATGTTCCTTCCTCCACCAAACGCAGCGGCGAGCTGGCGACAGCATTGCATGGGTCGGTGAAGTGCCGTGCGAACCACAGCATGTCTCGCATTCACCTGCCACTTACCAATGTGGCAGCGTAATGGGTTCCTCATGTCGGGGCGAAAACCGGTCAAACACCGCGATCTAATCGTTACATGCGACCATCTAGTTAATTCAAATAACATGCATGTCTACTGGAAGAAAGTCCGAGGTCACTCTCGTATTCCGGGACCTGATAAAAAATTTTAACGACTTGACTGACTCTTTGGCGAAGCAAGGCGCCCTTCATGGTACCCATGGCAATTTAACGCCTCATGGCTTCCAACCCCACCAAACCTATCGGTGACTGTAATCACGCACCGTCAAGTCGCCTCCGCCGCACCTGCTGCCGCTCGGCCGTAGGGTGACACTTCATATGACTCGTTCCACCTTGCGCCTCTGTGTCTTGTGGATTTGACTTGACCGCCCAACAATCCGGTGACCGGCACTCGCCAAACTCTAAAATTGGCTCTCCAACTCTGATGCAAACCCTATCGCTGCCGACGACATGACCGCCGACCAAGACCTTGCGGACTTGTGGCTAAGAAGGGACAAGCTGCGCCTAGGTAAAGGCCTACTAGTTTATGTCCCCGAGGACCACTCCCTGGCCAGGTTTGTGGTCCCTCGGGGCCAAAGGGGGGGGGGGTGATGCTGACCTACGCCCACGACGCACCTTGTGCAGGACAGCGCGGTGTCAAAGCAACAACCATCTTCATCAACTTACACTTGGCCCTGCGTCAAGTAGTATACTGGCTATACATGCACAAAGATGTAGCAGCCTACAACAAAGGCTGCCTGGTATGCTGCCAATTTCAGCCAACCAACTCCAACCACAGAGCACCTCTCCAACAAAGAGGAGTAGCATTCCCGTGGTCTGACCTACATATTGACTGGGTGGGACCAATGGTCAAGTCCACACGAGGAAATAAATACTTCTCACAGTCACATGCGTATTCACCAAATGATAGAGTGCTTTCCTGCACCAAACGACATGGCACAAACTACCATCTACTTGCCGATGAACCACGTGTTCTCCATATATGGGTTGCCCTCTCGGATCAACTCAGACAGGGGAACCCACTTCACCAGCGAGTTGGTACAAGAACTGTGGCGGCTCCTTGGGATCAAGTCTCAGTTGCACATAGCCACCGCCTATACGACTCACCAATACATGACCGACCTACACGCCCATTTAAAGGGAACCTTCGCCTTTACCCAGCAACATCAAAGTGCAGAAGGCCAGAAGGCATATTATGACCAGAAAACCTCACAGGATGAACTCCAAATAGGGGAGAAGGTGTGGTATTACTTGTTCGCACAACCCGGAAACACTAACCAGATAACCCTACGCCCCATATCTCGTAAATTCCTTCCCCGTTGGGCGCAACCCTACGAGATCGTGGACAAACTCTCGCCCGTCGCCTACCAAATTAAAATGACCCAAGGCCATAAAGGCACGCTGTTAAAGTGGGTTCATCCCAATCAAATAAAGAGACACAGCCATCCCATGGTCCTCAGTGAGGAACCACCGAGCTCCCCACCGGAACTCCGACTGGAAGTCGGTCCCAACGATAAGGGACCAGTAGCTCCGGCCCCACAGGGATGCTAAATCGACACAACTTATGCTTGTAACACCAAACGTGATCAAGACCTTGAACCGGGATCTGAATGAAAAACGGTGGTCCTCGGAGGTTCAACCTCAAGGTTTGGAACCAGTGGGTCTCAGCACCAGACCGACACAAGCCAGTATAGTCACCTACCTGTTCTCCTGTCGTTGCCAGGGAAAAATGCTGCTGCAGCTGAGCCTCGCGCTGTACCTGCACCCCATTACTGCACAACCTGAAATGATTTGGCAGGGACCCACCTCCAGGATCGCCCTGAAAGAACAAGCAGGGCTCCTTATCACCAACTGTCAAACTCACACCCAAGAAGTGTTCGTCCGCCGCGAACCACGAGAAGTGTATTTGAAACACGTCGGGACGTCCACCAAAACCAGCTACGCAGGAGCCACGTGGTCTCGCAACGCTATCCACCATGCCGCCTTCGACACCACACACATGCTCCAGCAATTAGAAAAATTTGCCGTCACTCAGACTGACCTCAGGGGAATCCCCAGACTTTCAAAGCATTTTGTGGGGGGCCTACTCATGGCTGCTGCATCTCTCGGCACATTGTTTAGCATAGGAACCTTCACGGTTAACGCCATCAGCTTAAACACGGTTAAGAAACAAATTGGGGAGCTCCTAACCGAAATTCCTAACATCTGACGCAGCATTGATAGACAAACCGCTAACCTCCAGTCTTTAGGCAAGACACTCAAGGGCACTATGCTGGTCATCAACACTCACAGTATCATCCTGAACCAAACTAGACACAGCATAATTAAACTGCTGTCGGTGGTCCAAATGGATTATGCTCACACACAGATTGTTACCACATTGATGAATGACATGCTACGTGAAATCTCTTCATCCATAGACAACTTAGCAATGAGTAGATTCCTCCATACTTGGTACCCCTGAGCTTAGTCGAAAGCATCCTTTCTAAAGCTGTAGCGAGCCCCATTAGCCCTGTCCAAGTTCACTTGGCTTTTTCTCTCGGTAGTTCCAGTGTCTTGCATGTCAACCCTGAGTTCCGAGAAATAGCCTTCCTTGTTATTCTCCCAATTATTGACTCCCGCAACATCTATTGCCTAAAAGACGCAATTAATGTGCAAAGCGACACTTCCGTCCGAATCAGTACACCCGCAGTAGTCGCCTATCATGATAGTAATCCTGATCTGTATCTGGCGCCAAATTTGCACATGTGCATCCTCACAAAAGACATCCATTACCTGTGTCCAAGCAAGCCGTTCATCTGAAATGTAGTGAATGGGATTTGTGGCCTGAAGCCCATGAAGGATGGGTCTCGGTGTGGAGCAGAAGCTACACCTCACTACCAGGTTACTACTACTAACGGGGACCAAATGGCTAGTCAACACGCCAGCCCTGAGCGCAACGCTGAGTTACGACCACCACGACACCACGATGAGAATTGCCCTGCCAAATCAAACCATGTGGCTTGACGTTCCCAAAGATGCCATTTTGGATATTGAGAACGTCGCCCTCTACCACCTGCCACCGGACAATTATGAGAGCGAAATTGAGATTTCTAACTTTTTCAGATAGGAGAAGTTGGAGGTTGATTCTGAGACTCCAAAACAGATTCAATTTGAAGGAACTCAGGAAATTGACATCACCCACATTCACAACACCCTGCGCGCCAATAGCACTGAGGGCAGAACAACCGAGCGCCCGCTCATACACTCCTGGTCCGCAACAGATAACATCTTACAACCCAAATCCAATGAAGACGTTGCAGGAACGTGTTGCAACCATAAAAGTCCAAGTTAATGATTATTTGCTAAAAACAATCAAATTTATCAGTTTGAACATTAAATATCTTGTCTGTGTTGTATACTCAATTAAATATAGGTTGAACATGATTTGCAAATCATTGTATTCTGTTTTTATTTATGTTTAACACTTCAACACTTCCAACTTCATTGGAATTGGGGTTGTAATTGCTTTGGTCAGTCTCGGTTACTGCATGACTTGCTACCTGCTCTATCGAAGGACTCAGAACTTTCAGGGTATTCTGAACCAGTGCTCAAATGCGTGACCCAAAATTTTCCGTAGGAAAAGAACAACTGAACCCGAACCTAACCCCATACAGACGGGAGGAGGTCCTCCTTGATCTAAATTGTCCCCCCCTACCCCCCGGACCTCTCTACACCCTTTTGAATCGAGACTAGGATTCAGCTCTCCCCAAGATTAGAACCTCTACGTGGCACCTTCCCTCTCCTTGATTGATGTGCCGGGTTCTACACCTGACCGCTGTGCCCCCTATGTGCCAAGTTGACGCTTGCTACATCTTCTTTATCTTTCTTTCTCCTCCATAGAGCCGTGTTGAGTTTCTCCTCTTGTTTTTTTTGCCTGACTTTAGGAGCCGCTCTCGTACGACAACAGACAATCAATTGACAGAGAACACTTTTGAGACATAAAGACATTGACAAAAAACAGTCACTGAGCAATAAAGAGTTGCTAGTTGTCTGGTAATGTCGGTAAATGTTTTTTTTTTTTTGGACAATTGTGCAAAAGATGCAGAGTCATCTCGCACTTAGAGCAGTTCGAATGACTAATATTGCAACAGTCCGGTGCAATGACCATTGTGCAAACGGCGCCGAGACTTCAAGGAGTGTATGCAGTTTAAAGTAGTAGAGTAGTGCGATAATCTGGGACAATGTTGATTGTACAAATGTTGCAGATACTCCTTAATCAGTGTGCAAATGGAGCAGATGCTACTCTGGCAAGAGTGGCCAGTATTGGTCAACAATAGTGCAGCGTGGCGAGACTACTACAGTGAGCGCACGAGTACGACGGTTGTGGGGCCGAGCGGCGCCCGTGCAAACAATCAGACAATCAGTTTCGCTCCAGGAGGTGGTACTTTATTGCCTAAATTGTAACATGAGGACCCCTGTGAATTTGGCGCGACTTTTAGGGTGCTTAATTTCGAACTCGTGGAATAAGATTTGAAACAAACGATCTGTTGGAATTCAGCTTTGTGGGGCTGAGCGGTGAGCGTCAAAGCACTCCGTTTCACTCAAGGAGTTATTTATTGACGAAATTGTAACATGACGACCTTTGTGATTTTGGCAGGACTTTTGAGCGCTTAAGTTTGATTCAGTGGGCTGACGTTCGACACACTCGATCGGTGTGAATCCACCTTTCAGGGGAGGCCACCCCCGAGTCTCTGGACGGTTGCGGGGCCGAGCGGCGCCCGTCCAAACATTAAGTTTTGCTCCAGGAGTCGGGCTTTATTGTATAAATTGTAACATGATGACCCCTGTGAATTTGGCGCGACTTTTAGGGTGCTTAGTTTCGAAATAGTGGGCTAAGATTTGAAAGAAACGATCGATAGGAATCCAGCTTTCAGGGGAGGCCTCCCCCGACTCTCTGGACGGTTGTGGGGCCGAGCGGCGCCCATCCAAACATTTAGTTTCGCTCCAGGAGTAGGCCTTTATTGCCTAAATTGTAACATGAGGACCCCTGTGAATGTGGCGCGACTTTTAGGGTGCTTAATTTTGAACTAGTGGGCTAAGATTTAAAACAAAACGATGGATAGGAATCCAGCTATCAGGGGAGGCCTCCCCCGAGTCTCTGGACGGGTGTGGGGCCGAGCGGCGCCCGTCCAAACATTCAGTTTCGCTCCAGGAGTAGGCCTTTATTGCCTAAATTGTAACATGAGGACCCCTGTCAATTTGGCGCGACTTTTAGGGTGCTTAGTTTCGAAATAGTGGGCTAAGATTTGAAAGAAACGATCGATAGGAATCCAGCCTTCAGGGGAGGCCTCCCCCGACTCTCTGGACGGTTGTGGGGCCGAGCGGTGCCCATCCAAACATTTAGTTTCGCTCCAGGAGTAGGCCTTTATTGCCTAAATTGTAACATGAGGACCCCTGTCAATTTGGCGCGACTTTTAGGGTGCTTAATTTTGAACTAGTGGGCTAAGATTTGAAACAAAACGATCGATAGGAATCCAGCCTTCAGGGGAGGCCTCCCCCGAGTCTCTGGACGGTTGTGGGGCCGAGCGGCGAGAGTCAAAGCACTACGTTTCGCTCAAGTAGTAGGCCTTTATTGCCGAAATTGTAACATGAGGACCCCTGTCAATTTGGCGCGACTTTTAGGGTGCTTAATTTTGAACTAGTGGGCTAAGATTTGAAACAAAACGATCGATAGGAATCCAGCCTTCAGGGGAGGCCTCCCCCGAGTCTCTGGACGGTTGTGGGGCCGAGCGGCGCCCGTCCAAACATTAATTTTTGCTCCAGGAGTAGGCCTTTATTGCCTAAATTGTAACATGAGGACCCCTGTGAATTTGGCTCGTCTTTTAGGGTGCTTAATTTCGAACGAGTAGGTTAAGATTTGAAACAAAAGATCGGTAGGAATCCAGCTTTCAGAGGAGGCCTCCCCCGAGTCTCTGGACGGTTGTGGGGCCGAGCGGCGAGAGTCAAAGCACTACGTTTCGCTCAAGTAGTAGGCCTTTATTGCCGAAATTGTAACATGAGGACCCCTGTGAATTTGGCTCGTCTTTTAGGGTGCTTAATTTCGAACTAGTGAGCTAAGATTTAAAACAAACGATTGATAGGAATCCAGCTTTCAGGGGAGGCCTCCCCCGACTCTCTGGACGGTTGTGGGGCCGGGCGGCGCCCGTCCAAACATTTAGTTTCGCTCCAGGAGTAGGCCTTTATTGCCTAAATTGTAACATGAGGACCCCTGTGAATTTGGCGCGACTTTTAGGGTGCTTAATTTCGAACTCGTGGGCTAAGATTTGAAACAAACGATCGGTTGGAATTCAGCTTTCAGGGGATGCCTTCCCCGAGTCTCTGGACGGTTGTGGGGCCGAGCGGCGAGCGTCAAAGCACTCCGTTTCGCTCAAGTAGTAGGCCTTTATTGACTAAATTGTAACATGAGGACCTCTGTGAATTTGGCGCGACTTTTAGGGTGCTTATTTTCGAACTCGTGGGCGAAGATTTGAAACAAACGATCGGTTGGAATTCAGCTTTCAGGGGAGGCCCCTCCCGAGTCTCTGGACGGTTGTGAGGCCGAGTGGCGCCCGTCCAAACAATCAGACAATCAGTTTCGCTCCAAGAGTAGGCCTTTATTGCCTAAATTGTAACATGACTGTGAATTTGGCGCGAATTTTAGGGTGTTTAATTTCGAACGAGTGGGCTAAGATTTGAAACAAACGATCGATTGAAATCCAGCTTTTAGGGGAGGCCTCCCCCGAGTCTCTGGACGGTTGTGGGGTCGAGCGGTGCCCGTGCAAACAATCAGACAATCAGTTTCGCTCCAGGAGTTGGCCTTTATTGCCTAAATTGTAACATGAGGACCCCTGTGAATTTGGCGCGACTTTTAGTGTGCTTAATTTCGAACTCGTGGGCTTAGATTTGAAACAAACGATCGGTTGGAATTCAGCTTTCAGGGGAGGCCTACCTCGAGTCTCTGGACGGTTGTGGGGCCGAGCGGCGCCCGTCCAAACAATCAGACAATCAGTTTCGCTCCAGGAGTCGGCCTTTATTGCCTAAATTGTAACATGAGGACCCCTGTGAATTTGGCGCGACTTTTAGGGTGCTGAATTTCGAACTAGTGGGCTAAGATTTGAAACAAACGATCGATAGGAATCCAGCTTTCAGGGGAGGCCTCCCCCGAGTCTCAGGAGGGTTGCGGGGCCGAGCGGCGCCCGTCCAAACATTAAGTTTCGCTCCAGGAGTCGGCCTTTATTGCCTAAATTGTAACATGAGGACCACTGTGAATTTGGCGCGACTTTTAGGGTGCTTAATTTGGAACTAGTGGGCTAAGATTTGAAACACACGATCGATAGGAATCCAGCTTTCAGGGGAGGCCCCTCCCGAGTCTCTGGACGGTTGTGAGGCCGAGTGGCGCCCGTCCAAACAATCAGACAATCAGTTTTGCTCCAAGAGGTGGCCTTTATTGCCTAAATTGTAACATGAGGACCACTGTGAATTTGGCGCGACTTTAAGTGTGCTTAATTTCGAACTCGTGGGCTAAGATTTGAAACAAACGATCGATAGGAATCCAGCTTTCAGGGGAGGCCTCCCCCGAGTCTCGGGAGGGTTGCGGGGCCGAGCGGCGCCCTTCCAAACATTAAGTTTCGCTCCAGGAGTCGGCCTTTATTGCCTAAATTGTAACATGACGACCTTTGTGATTTTGGCAGGACTTTTGAGCGCTTAATTTTTATTCAGTGGGCTGACGTTTGACACACTCGATCGGTGTGAATGCACCTTTCAGGGGAGGCCACCCCCGAGTCTCTAGACGGTTGTGGGGCCAAGCGGCGCCCGTCCAAACAATAAGACAATCAGTTTCGCTCCAGGAGTTGGCCTTTATTGCCTAAATTGTAACATGAGGACCTCTGTGAATTTGGTGCGACTTTTAGGGTGCTTAGTTTCGAACTCGTGGGCTAAGATTTGAAACAAACGATCGTTTGGAATTCAGCTTTCAGGGGAGGCCCCTCCCGAGTCTCTGGACGGTTGTGGGGCTGAGCGGCGCCCGTCCAAACAATCAGACATTAAGTTTTGCTCCAGGAGTCAGCCTTTATTGCCTAAATTGGAACATGAGGACCCCTGTGAATTTGGCGCGACTTTTAGGGTGCTTAATTTCGAACAAGTGGGCTAAGATTTGAAACAAACGATCGATAGGAATCCAGCTTTAAGGAGAGGCCTCCCCCGAGTCTCTGGACGGTTGTGGGACCGAGCGGCGCCCGTCCAAACATTCAGTTTCGCTCCAGGAGTTGGCCTTTATTGCCTAAATTGTAACATGAGGACCCCTGTGAATTTGGCGCGACTTTTAGGGTGCTTAATTTCGAACTCGTAGGCTAAGATTTGAAACAAACGATCGGTTGGATTTCAGCTTTCAGGAGAGGCTTACCCCGAGTCTCTGGACGGTTGCGGGGCCCAGCGGTGCCCGTCCAAACATTAAGTTTCACTCCAGGAGTCGGCCTTTATTGCCTAAATTGTAACATGAGGACCCCTGTGAATTTGCCGCGACTTTTAGGGTGCTTAATTTCGAACGAGTGGGCTAAGATTTGAAACAAACGATCGATAGGAATCCAGCTTTTGGGGGAGGCCTCCCCCAAGTCTCTGGACGGTTGTGGGGCCGAACGGCGCCCGTCCAAACAATCAGACAATCAGTTTCGCTCCAGGAGTTGGCCTTTATTGCCTAAATTGTAACATGAGGACCCCTGTGAATTTGCCGCGACTTTTAGGGTGCTTAGTTTCGAACTCATGGGCTAAGATTTGAAACAAACGATCGGTAGGAATCCAACTTTCAGGGGAGGCCTCCCCCGAGTCTCTGGACGGTTGTGGGGCCGAACAGCGCCCATCCAAACAATCAGACAATTAGTTTCGCTCCAGGAGTTCGCCTTTATTGCCTAAATTGTAACATGAGGACCCCTGTGAATTTGGCGCGACTTTTAGGGTGCTTAATTTCGAACTAGTGGGCTAAGATTTGAACCAAACGATCGATAGGAATCCAGCTTTTGGGGGAGGCCTCCCCCAAGTCTCTGGACAGTTGTGGGGCCGAACGGCGCCCGTCCAAACAATCAGACAATCAGTTTCGCTCCAGGAGTTGGCCTTTATTGCCTTAATTGTAACATGAGGACCCCTGTGAATTTGGCGCGACTTTTAGGGTGCTTAGTTTCGAAATCATGGGCTAAGATTTGAAACAAACGATCGGTAGGAATACAACTTTCAGGGGAGGCCTCCCCCGAGTCTCTGGACGGTTGTGGGGCCGAGCGGCACCCGTCCAAACATTCAGTTTCGCTCCAGGAGTTGGCCTTTCTTGCCTAAATTGTATCATGAGGACCCCTGTGAATTTGCCGCGACTTTTAGCGTGCTTAATTTCGAACTAGTGGGCTAAGATTTGAAACAAACGATCGATAGGAATTCTACTTTCAGGGGAGGCCCCTCCCGAGTCTCTGGACGGTTGTGGGGCCGAGCGGCGCCCGTCCAAACAATCAGACAATCAGTTTCGCTCCGGAGTAGGCCTTTATTGCCTAAATTGTAACATGAGGACCACTGTGAATTTGGCGTGACTTTTAGGGTTCTTAATTTTGAACGAGTGGGCTAAGATTTGAAACAAACGATTGATAGGAATCCAGCTTTTAGGGGAGACCTCCCCCGAGTCTCTGGACGGTGGTTGGGCCGAGCAGTGCCCGTCCAAACAATCAGACAATCAGTTTCGCTCCAGGAGTTGGCCTTTATTGCCTAAATTGTAACATGAGGACCCCTGTGAATTTGGCGCGACTTTTAGTGTGCTTAATTTCGAAATCGTGGGCTTAGATTTGAAACAAACGATCGGTTGGAATTCAGCTTTCAGGGGAGGCCTACCCCGAATCTCTGGACGGTTGTGGGGACGAGCGGCGCCCGTCCAAACATTCAGTTTTGCTCCAGGAGTAGGCGTTTATTGCCTAAATTGTAACATAAGGACCCCTGTGAATTTGGCGCGACTTTTAGGGTGCTTAATTTCGAACGAGTGGGCTAAGATTTGAAAAAAAAGATCGGTGGGAATTCAGCTTTCAGGGGAGGCCTACCCCGAGTCTCTGGACGTTTGTGGGGCCGAGCGGCGAGCGTCAAAGCACTCCGTTTCACTCAAGTAGTAGGTCTTTATTGACTAAATATTAATATGAGGACCTCTGTGAATTTGGTGCGACTTTTATGGTGCTTAGTTTCGAACTCGTGGGCTAAGATTTGAAACAAACGATCGTTTGGAATTCAGCTTTCAGGGGAGGCCCCTCCCGAGTCTCTGGACGGTTGTGGGGCTGAGCGGCGCCCGTCCAAACAATCAGACAATCAGTTTCGCTCCAGGAGTCAGCCTTTATTGCCTAAATTGTAACATGAGGACCCCTGTGAATTTGGCGCGACTTTTAGGGTGCCTAATTTCAATCTAGTGGGCTAAGATTTAAATCAAACGATCGATAGGAATCCAGCTTTCAGGGGAAGCCTCCCCCTAGTCTCTGGACGGTTGCGGGGCCGAGCTGCGCCCGTCCAAACATTAAGTTTCGCTCCAGGAGTCGGCCTTTATTGTCTAAATTGTAACATGAGGACCCCTGTTAATTTGGCGCTACTTTTAGGGTGCTTAATTTCGAACTAGTGGGCTAAAATTTGAAACAAACGATCCATAGGAATCCAGCTTTCAGGGGAGGCCTCCCCCGAGTCTCTGGACGGTTTTGGGGCCGGGCGGCGCCCGTCCAAACATTAAGTTTTGCTCCAGGAGTCGGCCTTTATTGCCTAAATTGAAACATGAGGACCCCGGTGAATTTGGTGCATCTTTTAGGGTGCTTAATTTTGAACGAGTCGGCTAAGATTTGAAACAAACGATCGGTAGGAATCTAGCTTTCAGAGGAGCCCTCCCCCGAGTCTCTGGACGGTTGTGGGGCCGAGCGGCGAGAGTCAAAGCACTCCGTTTCGCTCAAGTAGTCGGCCTTTATTGCCTTAATTGTAACATGAGGACCCCTGTGAATTTGGCGCGACTTATAGTGTGCTTAGTTTCGAACTCGTGGGCTAATATTCTAAACAAACGATCGGTAGGAATCCAGCTTTCAGAGGAGGCCTCCCCCGAGTTCCTGGACGGTTGTGGGGCCGAACGGCGCCCGTCCAAACATTCAGTTTCGCTCCAGGAGTTGGCCTTTATTGCCTAAATTGTAACATGAGGACCCCTTTGAATTTGGCGCGACTTTTAGGGTGCTTAAATTCGAACTCGTGGGCTAAGATTTGAAACAAACGATCGGTTGGAATTCAGCTTTCAGGGGAGGCCTACCCCGAGTCTCTGGATGGTTGTGGGGCCGAGCGGCGAGCGTCCAAACAATCAGTTTCGCTCAAGTAGTAGGCCTTTATTGCCTAAATTGTAAAATGAGGACCCCTGTGAGTTTGGCACGACTTTTAGGGTGCATAATTTCGAACTAGTGTGCTAAGATTTGAAACAAACGATCGGTAGGAATCCAACTTTCAGGGGAGGCCTCCCCCGAGTCTCTGGACGGTTGTGGGGCCGAGTGGCGCCCGTCCAAACATTCAGTTTTGCTCCAGAAGTAGGGGTTTATTGCCTAAATTGTAACATAAGGACCCCTTTGAATTTGCCGCGACTTTTAGGGTGCTTAATTTTTAACTAGTGGGCTAAGATTTGAAACAAACGATCGATAGGAATCTAGCTTTTGGGGGAGGCCTCCCCCAAGTCTCTGGACGGTTGTGGGGCCGAACGGCGCCCGTCCAAACAATCAGACAATCAGTTTCGCTCCAGGAGTTGGCCTTTATTGCCTAAATAGTAACAAGAGGACCCCTGTGAATTTGGCGCGACTTTTAGGGTGCTTAATTTCGAACGTGTGGGCTAAGATTTGAAAAAAAAGATTGGTAGGAATCCAACTTTCAGGGGAGGCCTACCCCGAGTCTCTGGACGGTTGTGGGGCCGAGCGACGAGCGTCAAAGCACTCCGTTTCGCTCAAGTAGTAGGCCTTTATTGACTAAATTGTAATATGAGGACCTCTGTGAATTTGGTGCGACTTTTAGGGTGCTTTTTTTCGAACTCGTGGGCTAAGATTTGAAACAAACGATCGGTTGGAATCCAGCTTTTAGGGGAGGCCTCCCCTGAGTCTCTGGATGGTTGTGGGGCCGAGCCGCGCCCGTCCAAACATTCAGTTTCGCTCCAGGAGTAGGCCTTTATTGCCTAAATTGTAACATGAGGACCCCTGTGAATTTGACGCGACTTTTAGGGTTCTTAATTTCGAACTAGTGGGCTAAGATTTGAAACAAACGATCGAAAGGAATCCAGCTTTTAGGGGAGGCCTCCCCCGAGTCTCTGGACGGTTGTGGGGCCGAGCGGCGCCCGTCCAAACAATCAGACAATCAGTTTCGCTCCGGAGTAGGCCTTTATTGCCTAAATTGTAACATGAGGACCACTGTGAATTTGGCGCGACTTTTAGGGTGCTTAATTTTGAACGAGTGGGCTAAGATTTGAAACAAACGATTGATAGGAATCCAGCTTTTAGGGGAGGCCTCCCCCGAGTCTCTGGACGGTTGTTGGGCCGAGCAGTGCCCGTCCAAACAATCAGACAATCAGTTTCGCTCCAGGAGTTGGCCTTTATTGCATAAATTGTATCATGAGGACCCTTGTGAATTTGGCGCGACTTTCAGTGTGCTTAATTTCGAAATCGTGGGCTTAGATTTGAAACAAACGATCGGTTGGAATTCAGCTTTCAGGGGAGGCCTACCCCGAATCTCTGGACGGTTGTGGGGACGAGCGGCGCCCGTCCAAACATTCAGTTTTGCTCCAGGAGTAGGCGTTTATTGCCTAAATTGTAACATAAGGACCCCTGTGAATTTGGCGCGACTTTTAGGGTGCTTAATTTCGAACGAGTGGGCTAAGATTTGAAAAAAAAGATCGGTAGGAATCCAGCTTTCAGGGGAGGCCTACCCCGAGTCTCTGGACGGTTGTGGGGCCGAGCGGCGAGCGTCAAAGCACTCCGTTTCGCTCAAGTAGGAGGCCTTTATTGACTAAATTGTAATATGAGGACCTCTGTGAATTTGGTGCGACTTTTAGGGTGCTTAGTTTCAAACTCGTGGGCTAAGATTTGAAACAAACGATCGTTTGGAATTCAGCTTTCAGGGGAGGCCTACCCCGAATCTCTGGACGGTTGTGGGGCTGAGCGGCGCCCGTCCAAACAATCAGACAATCAGTTTCGCTCCAGGAGTCAGCCTTTATTGCCTAATTTGTAACATGAGGACCCCTGTGAATTTGGCGCGACTTATAGTGTGCTTAGTTTTGAACTCGTGGGCTAATATTTGAAACAAACGATCGGTAGGAATCGCGCTTTCAGAGGAGGCCGCCCCCGAGTCCCTGGACGGTTGTGGGGCCGAACGGCGCCCGTCGAAACATTCAGTTTCGCTCCAGGAGTAGGTATTTATTGCCTAAATTGTAACATGAGGACCCCTGTGAATTTGGCGCAACTTTTAGGGTACTTCGAACTAGTGGGCTAAGATTTGAAACAAACGATCGAAAGGAATCCAGCTTTCAGGGGAGGCCTCCCCCGAGTCTCTGGACGGTTGTGGGGCCGAGCGGCGAGAGTCAAAGCACTCCGTTTCGCTCAAGTAGTAGGCCTTTTTTACCTAAATTGTAACATGAGGACCCCTTTTAATTTGGCGGGACCTTTAGGGTGCTTAATTTCGAACTAGTGGGCTAAGTTTTGAAACAAACGATCGATAGGAATCCAGCTTTCAGGGGAGGCCTCCCCCGAGTCTCTGGACGGTTGTGGGGCCGAGTGGCGCCCGTCCAAACATTCAGTTTTGCTCCAGGAGTCGGCCTTTATTGTCTAAATTGTAACATGAGGACCCCTGTGAATTTGGCTCGACTTTTAGGGTGCTTAATTTCGAATGAGTGGGCTAAGATTTGAAACAAACGATCGGTTGGAATTCAGCTTTCAGGGGAGGCCCCTCTCGAGTCTCTGGACGGTTGTGGGGCCGAGCGGCGCCCGTCCAAACAATCAGACAATCAGTTTCGCTCCATGAGTTGGCCTTTATTGCCTAAATTGTAACATGAGGATCCCTGTGAATTTGGCGCGACTTTTCGGGTGCTTAATTACGAACTCGTGGGCTAAGATTTGAAACAAACGATCGGTTGGAATTCAGCTTTCAGGGGAGGCCCCTCTCGAGTCTCTGGACGGTTGTGGGTGGAGCGGCGAGCGTCAAAGTAGTCCGTTTCGCTCAAGTAGTAGGCCTTTATTGATGAAATTGTAACATGACGACCTTTGTGATTTTGGCAGGACTTTTGAGCGCTTAAGTTTTATTCAGTGGGCTGACGTTCGACACACTCGATCGGTGTGAATCCACCTTTCAGGGCAGGCCACCCCCGAGTCTCTGGACGGTTGTGGGGCCGAGCGGCGAGAGTCAAAGCACTCCGTTTCGCTCAAGTAGTAGGCCTTTATTGTCTAAATTGTAACATGAGGATCCCTGTGAATTTGGCGCGACTTTTCGGGTGCTTAATTACGAACTCGTGGGCTAAGATTTGAAACAAAACGATCGGTTGGAATTCAGCTTTCAGGGGAGGCCTACCCCGAGTCTTTGGACGGTTGTGGGTGGAGCGGCGAGCGTCAAAGTACTCCGTTTCGCTCAAGTAGTAGGCCTTTATTGATGAAATTGTAACATGACGACCTTTGTGATTTTGGCAGGACTTTTGAGCGCTTAAGTTTTATTCAGTGGGCTGACGTTCGACACACTCGATCGGTGTGAATCCACCTTTCAGGGCAGGCCACCCCCGAGTCTCTGGACGGTTGTGGGGCCGAGCGGCGAGAGTCAAAGCACTCCGTTTCGCTCAAGTAGTAGGCCTTTATTGCCTAAATTGTAACATGAGGACCCCTGTGAATTTGGCGCAACTTTTAGGGTACTTAATTTCGAACTAGTGGGCTAAGATTTGAAACAAACGATCGAAAGGAATCCAGCTTTTAGGGGAGGCCTCCCCCGAGTCTCTGGACGGTTGTGGGGCCGAGCGGCGCCCGTCCAAAATATCAGACAATCAGTTTCGCTCCATGAGTTGGCCTTTATTGCCTAAATTGTAACATGAGGATCCCTGTGAATTTGGCGCGACTTTTCGGGTGCTTAATTACGAACTCGTGGGCTAAGATTTGAAACAAAACGATCGGTTGGAATTCAGCTTTCAGGGGAGGCCTCCCCCGAGTCCCTGGACGGTTGTGGGGCCGAACGGCGCCCGTCCAAACATTCAGTTTCGCTCCAGGAGTAGGCATTTATTGCCTAAATTGTAACATAAGGACCCCTGTGAATTTGGCGCGACTTTTAGCGTGCTTAATTTCAAACTAGTGGGCTAAGATTTGAAACAAACGATCGATAGGAATCTAGCTTTTGGGGAGGCCTCCGCCAAGTCTCTGGACGGTTGTGGGGCCGAACGGCGCCCGTCCAAACAATCAGACAATCAGTTTCGCTCCAGGAGTTGGCCTTTATTGCCTAAATTGTAACATGAGAACCCCTGTGAATTTGGCGCGACTTTTAGGTTGCTTAGTTTTGAACTCATGGGCTAAGATTTGAAAGAAACGATCGGTAGGAATCCAACTTTCAGGGGAGGCCTCCCCCGAGTCTCTGGAAGGTTGTGGGGCCGAGCGGCGCACGTCCAAACATTCAGTTTAGCTCCAGGAGGAGGCCTTTATTGCCTAAATTGTAACATGAGGACCCCTGTGAATTTGCCGCGACTTTTAGGGTGCTTAATTTCGAACTAGTGGGCTAAGATTTGAAACAAACGATCGATAGGAATTCTACTTTCAGGGGAGGCCCCTCCCGAGTCTCTGGACGGTTGTGGGGCCGAGCGGCGCCCGTCCAAACAATCAGACAATCAGTTTCGCTCTGGAGTAGGCCTTTATTGCCTAAATTGTAACATGAGGACCACTGTGAATTTGGCGCGACTATTAGGGTGCTTAATTTTGAACGAGTGGGCTAAGATTTGAAACAAACGATTGATAGGAATCCAGCTTTTAGGGGAGGCCTGCCCCGAGTCTCTGGACAGTTGTTGGGCCGAGCAGTTCCCGTCCAAACAATCAGACAATGAGTTTCGCTCCAGGAGTTGGCCTTTATTGCCTAAATTGTAACATGAGGACCCCTGTGAATTTGGCGCGACTTTTAGGGTGCTTAATTTCGAACTAGTGGGCTAAGATTTGAAAGAAACGATCGATAGGAATCCAGCTTTCAGGGGAGGCCTCCCCCGAGTCTCTGGACGGTTGTGGGGTCGAGCGGCGCCCGTCCAAACATTCAGTTTGCCGAGCGGTGAGAGTCAAAGCACTCCGTTTCGCTCAAGTAGTAGGCCTTTATTGTCTAAATTGTAACATGAGGATCCCTGTGAATTTGGCGCGACTTTTCGGGTGCTTAATTACGAACTCGTGGGCTAAGATTTGAAACAAAACGATCGGTTGGAATTCAGCTTTCAGGGGAGGCCTACCCCGAGTCTTTGGACGGTTGTGGGTGGAGCGGCGAGCGTCAAAGTACTCCGTTTCGCTCAAGTAGTAGGCCTTTATTGATGAAATTGTAACATGACGACCTTTGTGATTTTGGCAGGACTTTTGAGCGCTTAAGTTTTATTCAGTGGGCTGACGTTCGACACACTCGATCGGTGTGAATCCACCTTTCAGGGCAGGCCACCCCCGAGTCTCTGGACGGTTGTGGGGCCGAGCGGCGAGAGTCAAAGCACTCCGTTTCGCTCAAGTAGTAGGCCTTTATTGCCTAAATTGTAACATGAGGACCCCTGTGAATTTGGCGCAACTTTTAGGGTACTTAATTTCGAACTAGTGGGCTAAGATTTGAAACAAACGATCGAAAGGAATCCAGCTTTTAGGGGAGGCCTCCCCCGAGTCTCTGGACGGTTGTGGGGCCGAGCGGCGCCCGTCCAAAATATCAGACAATCAGTTTCGCTCCATGAGTTGGCCTTTATTGCCTAAATTGTAACATGAGGATCCCTGTGAATTTGGCGCGACTTTTCGGGTGCTTAATTACGAACTCGTGGGCTAAGATTTGAAACAAAACGATCGGTTGGAATTCAGCTTTCAGGGGAGGCCTCCCCCGAGTCCCTGGACGGTTGTGGGGCCGAACGGCGCCCGTCCAAACATTCAGTTTCGCTCCAGGAGTAGGCATTTATTGCCTAAATTGTAACATAAGGACCCCTGTGAATTTGGCGCGACTTTTAGCGTGCTTAATTTCAAACTAGTGGGCTAAGATTTGAAACAAACGATCGATAGGAATCTAGCTTTTGGGGGAGGCCTCCCCCAAGTCTCTGGACGGTTGTGGGGCCGAACGGCGCCCGTCCAAACAATCAGACAATCAGTTTCGCTCCAGGAGTCGGCCTTTATTGCCTAAATTGTAACATGAGAACCCCTGTGAATTTGGCGCGACTTTTAGGTTGCTTAGTTTTGAACTCATGGGCTAAGATTTGAAAGAAACGATCGGTAGGAATCCAACTTTCAGGGGAGGCCTCCCCCGAGTCTCTGGAAGGTTGTGGGGCCGAGCGGCGCACGTCCAAACATTCAGTTTAGCTCCAGGAGGAGGCCTTTATTGCCTAAAATGTAACATGAGGACCCCTGTGAATTTGGCGCGACTTTTAGGGTGCTTAATTTCGAACTAGTGGGCTAAGATTTGAAACAAACGATCGATAGGAATTCTACTTTCAGGGGAGGCCCCTCCCGAGTCTCTGGACGGTTGTGGGGCCGAGCGGCGCCCGTCCAAACAATCAGACAATCAGTTTCGCTCTGGAGTAGGCCTTTATTGCCTAAATTGTAACATGAGGACCACTGTGAATTTGGCGCGACTATTAGGGTGCTTAATTTTGAACGAGTGGGCTAAGATTTGAAACAAACGATTGATAGGAATCCAGCTTTTAGGGGAGGCCTGCCCCGAGAGTCTGGACGGTTGTTGGGCCGAGCAGTTCCCGTCCAAACAAACAGACAATGAGTTTCGCTCCAGGAGTTGGCCTTTATTGCCTAAATTGTAACATGAGGACCCCTGTGAATTTGGCGCGACTTTTAGGGTGCTTAATTTCGAACTAGTGGGCTAAGATTTGAAAGAAACGATCGATAGGAATCCAGCTTTCAGGGGAGGCCTCCCCCGAGTCTCTGGACGGTTGTGGGGCCGAGCGGCGCCCGTCCAAACATTCAGTTTTGCTCCAGGAGTTGGCCTTTTTTACCTAAATTGTAACATGAGGACCCCTTTTAATTTGGCGGGACCTTTAGGGTGCTTACTTTTGAACTAGTGGGCTAAGTTTTGAAACAAACGATCGATAGGAATCCAGCTTTCAGGGGAGGCCTCCCCTGAGTCTCTGGATGGTTGTGGGGCCGAGCGGCGCCCGTCCAAACATTGAGTTTCGCTCCAGGAGTAGGCCTTGTTTGCCTAAATTGTAAAATGAGGACCCCTGTGAATTTGGCACGACTTTTAGGGTGCATAATTTCGACCTAGTGTGCTAAGATTTGAAACAAACGATCGATAGGAATCCAGCTTTCAGGGGAGGCCTCCCCTAAGTCTCTGGATGGTTGTGGGGCCGAGCCACGCCCGTCCAAACATTCAGTTTCGCTCCAGGAGAAGGCCTTTATTGCCTAAATTGCAACATGAGGACCCCTGTGAATTTGGCGCGACTTGTAGGGTGCTTAATTTCGAATGAGTGGGCTAAGATTTGATACAAACGATCGGTTGGAATTCAGCTTTCAGGGGAGGCCTACCCCGAGTCTTTGGACGGTTATGGGTGGAGCGGCGAGCGTCAAAGTAGTCCGTTTCGCTCAAGTAGTAGGCCTTTATTGATGAAATTGTAACATGACGACCTTTGTGATTTTGGCAGGACTTTTGAGCGCTTAAGTTATATTCAGTGGGCTGACGTTCGACACACTCGATCGGTGTGAATCCACCTTTCAGGGCAGGCCACCCCCGAGTCTCTGGACGGTTGTGGGGCCGAGCGGCGAGTGTCAAAGCACTCCGTTTCGCTCAAGTAGTAGGCCTTTATTGTCTAAATTGTAACATGAGGATCCCTGTGAATTTGGCGCGACTTTTCGGGTGCTTAATTACGAACTCGTGGGCTAAGATTTGAAACAAAACGATCGGTTGGAATTCAGCTTTCAGGGGAGGCCTACCCCGAGTCTTTGGACGGTTGTGGGTGGAGCGGCGAGCGTCAAAGTACTCCGTTTCGCTCAAGTAGTAGGCCTTTATTGATGAAATTGTAACATGACGACCTTTGTGATTTTGGCAGGACTTTTGAGCGCTTAAGTTTTATTCAGTGGGCTGACGTTCGACACACTCGATCGGTGTGAATCCACCTTTCAGGGCAGGCCACCCCCGAGTCTCTGGACGGTTGTGGGGCCGAGCGGCGAGAGTCAAAGCACTCCGTTTCGCTCAAGTAGTAGGCCTTTATTGCCTAAATTGTAACATGAGGACCCCTGTGAATTTGGCGCAACTTTTAGGGTACTTAATTTCGAACTAGTGGGCTAAGATTTGAAACAAACGATCGAAAGGAATCCAGCTTTTAGGGGAGGCCTCCCCCGAGTCTCTGGACGGTTGTGGGGCCGAGCGGCGCCCGTCCAAAATATCAGACAATCAGTTTCGCTCCATGAGTTGGCCTTTATTGCCTAAATTGTAACATGAGGATCCCAGTGAATTTGGCGCGACTTTTCGGGTGCTTAATTACGAACTCGTGGGCTAAGATTTGAAACAAAACGATCGGTTGGAATTCAGCTTTCAGGGGAGGCCTCCCCCGAGTCCCTGGACGGTTGTGGGGCCGAACGGCGCCCGTCCAAACATTCAGTTTCGCTCCAGGAGTAGGCATTTATTGCCTAAATTGTAACATAAGGACCCCTGTGAATTTGGCGCGACTTTTAGCGTGCTTAATTTCAAACTAGTGGGCTAAGATTTGAAACAAACGATCGATAGGAATCTAGCTTTTGGGGGAGGCCTCCCCCAAGTCTCTGGACGGTTGTGGGGCCGAACGGCGCCCGTCCAAACAATCAGACAATCAGTTTCGCTCCAGGAGTTGGCCTTTATTGCCTAAATTGTAACATGAGAACCCCTGTGAATTTGGCGCGACTTTTAGGTTGCTTAGTTTTGAACTCATGGGCTAAGATTTGAAAGAAACGATCGGTAGGAATCCAACTTTCAGGGGAGGCCTCCCCCGAGTCTCTGGAAGGTTGTGGGGCCGAGCGGCGCACGTCCAAACATTCAGTTTAGCTCCAGGAGTCGGCCTTTATTGCCTAAATTGTAACATGAGGACCCCTGTGAATTTGGCGCGACTTTTAGGGTGCTTAATTTCGAACTAGTGGGCTAAGATTTGAAACAAACGATCGATAGGAATTCTACTTTCAGGGGAGGCCCCTCCCGAGTCTCTGGACGGTTGTGGGGCCGAGCGGCGCCCGTCCAAACAATCAGACAATCAGTTTCGCTCTGGAGTAGGCCTTTATTGCCTAAATTGTAACATGAGGACCACTGTGAATTTGGCGCGACTATTAGGGTGCTTAATTTTGAACGAGTGGGCTAAGATTTGAAACAAACGATTGATAGGAATCCAGCTTTTAGGGGAGGCCTGCCCCGAGTCTCTGGACAGTTGTTGGGCCGAGCAGTTCCCGTCCAAACAATCAGACAATGAGTTTCGCTCCAGGAGTTGGCCTTTATTGCCTAAATTGTAACATGAGGACCCCTGTGAATTTGGCGCGACTTTTAGGGTGCTTAATTTCGAACTAGTGGGCTAAGATTTGAAAGAAACGATCGATAGGAATCCAGCTTTCAGGGGAGGCCTCCCCCGAGTCTCTGGACGGTTGTGGGGTCGAGCGGCGCCCGTCCAAACATTCAGTTTGCCGAGCGGTGAGAGTCAAAGCACTCCGTTTCGCTCAAGTAGTAGGCCTTTATTGTCTAAATTGTAACATGAGGATCCCTGTGAATTTGGCGCGACTTTTCGGGTGCTTAATTACGAACTCGTGGGCTAAGATTTGAAACAAAACGATCGGTTGGAATTCAGCTTTCAGGGGAGGCCTACCCCGAGTCTTTGGACGGTTGTGGGTGGAGCGGCGAGCGTCAAAGTACTCCGTTTCGCTCAAGTAGTAGGCCTTTATTGATGAAATTGTAACATGACGACCTTTGTGATTTTGGCAGGACTTTTGAGCGCTTAAGTTTTATTCAGTGGGCTGACGTTCGACACACTCGATCGGTGTGAATCCACCTTTCAGGGCAGGCCACCCCCGAGTCTCTGGACGGTTGTGGGGCCGAGCGGCGAGAGTCAAAGCACTCCGTTTCGCTCAAGTAGTAGGCCTTTATTGCCTAAATTGTAACATGAGGACCCCTGTGAATTTGGCGCAACTTTTAGGGTACTTAATTTCGAACTAGTGGGCTAAGATTTGAAACAAACGATCGAAAGGAATCCAGCTTTTAGGGGAGGCCTCCCCCGAGTCTCTGGACGGTTGTGGGGCCGAGCGGCGCCCGTCCAAAATATCAGACAATCAGTTTCGCTCCATGAGTTGGCCTTTATTGCCTAAATTGTAACATGAGGATCCCTGTGAATTTGGCGCGACTTTTCGGGTGCTTAATTACGAACTCGTGGGCTAAGATTTGAAACAAAACGATCGGTTGGAATTCAGCTTTCAGGGGAGGCCTCCCCCGAGTCCCTGGACGGTTGTGGGGCCGAACGGCGCCCGTCCAAACATTCAGTTTCGCTCCAGGAGTAGGCATTTATTGCCTAAATTGTAACATAAGGACCCCTGTGAATTTGGCGCGACTTTTAGCGTGCTTAATTTCAAACTAGTGGGCTAAGATTTGAAACAAACGATCGATAGGAATCTAGCTTTTGGGGGAGGCCTCCCCCAAGTCTCTGGACGGTTGTGGGGCCGAACGGCGCCCGTCCAAACAATCAGACAATCAGTTTCGCTCCAGGAGTTGGCCTTTATTGCCTAAATTGTAACATGAGAACCCCTGTGAATTTGGCGCGACTTTTAGGTTGCTTAGTTTTGAACTCATGGGCTAAGATTTGAAAGAAACGATCGGTAGGAATCCAACTTTCAGGGGAGGCCTCCCCCGAGTCTCTGGAAGGTTGTGGGGCCGAGCGGCGCACGTCCAAACATTCAGTTTAGCTCCAGGAGGAGGCCTTTATTGCCTAAATTGTAACAAGAGGACCCCTGTGAATTTGGCGCGACTTTTAGGGTGCTTAATTTCGAACTAGTGGGCTAAGATTTGAAACAAACGATCGATAGGAATCCAGCTTTTAGGGGAGGCCTCCCCCGAGTCTCTGAACGGTTGTGAGGCCGAGCGGCGCCCGTCCAAATAATCAGACAATCAGTTTCGCTCCAGGAGGTGGCCTTTATTGCCTAAATTGTAACATGAGGACCCCTGTGAATTTGGCGCGACTTTTAGGGTGCTTAATTTCGAACTCGTGGGCTAAGATTTGAAACAAAACGATCGGTTGGAATTCAGCTTTCAGGGGAGGCCTCCCCCGAGTCCTGGACGGTTGTGGGGCCGAACGGCGCCCGTCCAAACATTCAGTTTCGCTCCAGGAGTTGGCATTTATTGCCTAAATTGTAACATAAGGACCCCTGTGAATTTGGCGCGACTTTTAGCGTGCTTAATTTCGAACTAGTGGGCTAAGATTTGAAACGAAACGATCGATAGGAATCTAGCTTTTGGGGGAGGGCCTCCCCCAAGTCTCTGGACGGTTGTGGGGTCGAACGGCGCCCGTCCAAACAATCAGACAATCAGTTTGCTCCAGGAGTTGGCCTTTTTTACCTAAATTGTAACATGAGGACCCCTTTTAATTTGGCGGGACCTTTAGGGTGCTTACTTTTGAACTAGTGGGCTAAGTTTTGAAACAAACGATCGATAGGAATCCAGCTTTCAGGAGAGGCCTCCCCTGAGTCTCTGGATGGTTGTGGGGCCGAGCGGCGCCCGTCCAAACATTGAGTTTCGCTCCAGGAGTAGGCCTTGATTGCCTAAATTGTAAAATGAGGACCCCTGTGAATTTGGCGCGACTTTTAGGGTGCATAATTTCGACCTAGTGTGCTAAGATTTGAAACAAACGATCGATAGGAATCCAGCTTTCAGGGGAGGCCTCCCCTAAGTCTCTGGATGGTTGTGGGGCCGAGCCACGCCCGTCCAAACATTCAGTTTTGCTCCAGGAGAAGGCCTTTATTGCCTAAATTGCAACATGAGGACCCCTGTGAATTTGGCGCGACTTGTAGGGTGCTTAATTTCGAATGAGTGGGCTAAGATTTGATACAAACGATCGGTTGGAATTCAGCTTTCAGGGGAGGCCTACCCCGAGTCTTTGGACGGTTATGGGTGGAGCGGCGAGCGTCAAAGTAGTCCGTTTCGCTCAAGTAGTAGGCCTTTATTGATGAAATTGTAACATGACGACCTTTGTGATTTTGGCAGGACTTTTGAGCGCTTAAGTTATATTCAGTGGGCTGACGTTCGACACACTCGATCGGTGTGAATCCACCTTTCAGGGCAGGCCACCCCCGAGTCTCTGGACGGTTGTGGGGCCGAGCGGTGAGAGTCAAAGCACTCCGTTTCGCTCAAGTAGTAGGCCTTTATTGGGTGCTTAATTTCGAACTCGTGGGCTAAGATTTGAAACAAACGATCGGTTGGAATTCAGCTTTCAGGGGAGGCCTACCCCGAGTCTCTGGACGGTTGTGGGGCCGAGCGCGAGCGTCCAAACATTCAGTTTCGCTCAAGTAGTAGGCCTTTATTGCCTAAATTGTAAAATGAGGACCCCTGTGAATTTGGCACGACTTTTAGGGTGCATAATTTCGAACTAGTGTGCTAAGATTTGAAACAAACGATCGGTAGGAATCCAAATTTCAGGGGAGGCCTCCCCCGAGTCTCTGGACGGTTGTGGGGCCGAGTGGCGCCCGTCCAAACATTCAGTTTTGCTCCAGGAGAAGGCGTTTATTGCCTAAATTGTAACATAAGGACCCCTGTGAATTTGGCGCGACTTTTAGGGTGCTTAATTTCAAACTAGTTGGCTAAGATTTGAAACAAACGATCGATAGGAATCCAGCTTTTGGGGGAGGCCTCCCCCAAGTCTCTGGACGGTTGTGGGGCCGAACGGCGCCCGTCCAAACAATCAGACAATCAGTGTTGCTCCAGGAGTTGGCCTTTATTGCCTAAATTGTAACATGAGAACCCCTGTGAATTTGGCGCGACTTTTAGGGTGCTTAGTTTTGAACTCATGGGCTAAGATTTGAAACAAACGATCGGTAGGAATCCAACTTTCAGGGGAGGCCTACCCCGAGTCTCTGGACGGTTGTGGGGCCGAGCGGCGCGCGTCCAAACATTCAGTTTAGCTCCAGGAGGAGGCCTTTATTGCTTAAATTGTAAAATGAGGACCCCTGTGAATTTGGCGCGACTTTTAGGGTGCATAATTTCGAACTAGTGTGCTAAGATTTGAAACAAACGATCGATAGGAATCCAGCTTTCAGGGGAGGCCTCCCCTAAGTCTCTGGATGGTTGTGGGGCCGAGCCGCGCCCGTCCAAACATTCAGTTTCGCTCCAGGAGTAGGCCTTTATTGCCTAAATTGCAACATGAGGACCCCTGTGAATTTGGCGCGACTTTTAGGGTTCTTAATTTTGAACTAGTGGGCTAAGATTTGAAACAAACGATCGATAGGAATCCAGCTTTTGGGGGAGGCCTCCCCCAAGTCTCTGGACGGCTGTGGGGCCGAACGGCGCCCGTCCAAACAATCAGACAATCAGTTTCGTTCTAGGAGTTGGCCTTTATTGCCTAAATTGTAACATGAGGACCCCTGTGAATTTGGCGCGACTTTTAGGGTGCTTAGTTTCGAACTCATGGGCTAAGATTTGAAACAAACGATCGGTAGGAATCCAACTTTCAGGGGAGGCCTCCCCCGAGTCTCTGGACGGTTGTGGGGCCGAGCGGCGCCCGTCCAAACAATCAGACAATCAATTTCGCTCCGGAGTAGGCCTTTATTGCCTAAATTGTAACATGAGGACAACTGTGAATTTGGCGCGACTTTTAGGGTGCTTGATTTTGAACGAGTGGGCTAAGATTTGAAACAAACGATCGGTAGGAATCCAACTTTCAGGGGAGGCCTCCCCTGAGTCTCTGGACGGTTGTGGGGCCGAGCGGCGCCCGTCCAAACTTTCAGTTTCGCTCCAGGAGTCGGCCTTTATTGTCTAAATTGTAACATGAGGACCCCTGTGAATTTGGCGCGACTTTAAGGGTGCATAATTTTGAACTAGTGTGCTAAGATTTTAAACAAACGATCGATAGGAATCCAGCTTTCAGGGGAGGCCACCCCTGAGTCTCTGGATGGTTGTGGGGCCGAGCCGCGCCCGTCCAAACTTTCAGTTTCGCTCCAGGAGTCGGCTTTTATTGTCTAAATTGTAACTTGAGGACCCCTGTGAATTTGGCGTTACTTTTAGGGTGCTTAATTTCGAACTAGTGGGCTAAGATTTGAAACAAACGATCGATAGGAATCCAGCTTTTGGGGGAAGCCTCCCCCAAGTCTCTGGACGGTTGTGGGGCCGAACGGCGCCCGTCCAGACATTAAGTTTCGCTCCAGGAGTCGGCCATTATTGCCTAAATTGTAACATGAGGACCCTTGTGAATTTGGCACGACTTTTAAGGTGCTTAATTTCGAACTAGTAGGCTAAGATTTGAAACAAACGATCGATAGGAATCCAGCTTTCAGTGGAGCCCTCCCCCGAGTCTCTGGACGGTTGGGGGGCCGAGTGGCGCACGTCCAGACATTAAGTTTCGCTCCAGGTGTCGGCCATTATTGCCTAAATTGGAACATGAGAACCACTGCGAATTTGGCGCGACTTTTAGGGTGCTTAATTTCGAACTAGTGGGCTAATATTTGAAACAAACGATCGATAGGAATCCAGGTTTCAGGGGAGGCCTCCCCAGAGTCTCTGGACGGTTGTGGGGCCGAGCGGCTCCTGTCCAAACATTGAGTTTCGCTCAAGGAGTAGGCCTTTATTGCCTAAATTGTAACATGAGGACCACTGTGAATTTGGCGCGACTTTTAGGGTGCTTAATTTCGAACGAGTGGGCTAAGATTTGAAACAAACGATCGATAGGAATCCAGCTTTTGGGGGAGGCCTCCCCCAAGTCTCTGGACGGTTGTGGGGCCGAACGGCGCCCGTCCAAACAATCAGAAAATCAGTTTCGCTCCAGGAGTTGGCCTTTATTGCCTAAATTGTAAAATGAGGACCCCTGTGAATTTGGCACGACTTTTAGGGTGCATAATTTCGAACTAGTGTGCTAAGATTTGAAACAAACGATCGGTAGGAATCCAACTTTCAGGGGAGGCCTCCCCCGAGTCTCTGGACGGTTGTGGGGCCGAGTGGCGCCCGTCCAAACATTCAGTTTTGCTCCAGGAGAAGGCGTTTATTGCCTAAATTGTAACATAAGGACCCCTGTGAATTTGGCGCGACTTTTAGGGTGCTTAATTTCAAACTAGTAGGCTAAGATTTGAAACAAACGATCGATAGGAATCTAGCTTTTGGGGGAGGCCTCTCCCAAGTCTCTGGATGGTTGTGGGGCCGAACGGCGCCCGTCCAAACAATCAGACAATCAGTTTCGCTCCAGGAGTTGGCCTTTATTGCCTAAATTGTAACATGAGAACCCCTGTGAATTTGGCGCGACTTTTAGGGTGCTTAGTTTTGAACTCATGGGCTAAGATTTGAAACAAACGATCAGTAGGAATCCAACTTTCAGGGGAGGCCTACCCCGAGTCTCTGGACGGTTGTGGGGCCGAGCGGCGCGCGTCCAAACATTCAGTTTAGCTCCAGGAGGAGGCCTTTATTGCTTAAATTGTAAAATGAGGACCCCTGTGAATTTGGCGCGACTTTTAGGGTGTATAATTTCGAACTAGTGTGCTAAGATTTGAAACAAACGATCGATAGGAATCCAGCTTTCAGAGGAGGCCTCCCCTAAGTCTCTGGATGGTTGTGGGGCCGAGCCGCGCCCGTCCAAACATTCAGTTTCGCTCCAGGAGTAGGCCTTTATTGCCTAAATTGCAACATGAGGACCCCTGTGAATTTGGCGTGACTTGTAGGGTGCTTAATTTCGAATGAGTGGGCTAAGATTTGATACAAACGATCGGTTGGAATTCAGCTTTCAGGGGAGGCCTACCCCGAGTCTTTGGACGGTTATGGGTGGAGCGGCGAGCGTCAAAGTACTCCGTTTCGCTCAAGTAGTAGGCCTTTATTGATGAAATTGTAACATAACGACCTTTGTGATTTTGGCAGGACTTTTGAGCGCTTAAGTTTTATTCAGTGGGCTGACGTTCGACACACTCGATCGGTGTGAATCCAGCTTTCAGGGCAGGCCACCCCCGAGTCTCTGGACGGTTGTGGGGCCGAGCGGTGAGAGTCAAAGCACTCCGTTTCGCTCAAGTAGTAGGCCTTTATTGGGTGCTTAATTTCGAACTCGTGGGCTAAGATTTGAAACAAACGATCGGTTGGAATTCAGCTTTCAGGGGAGGCCTACCCCGAGTCTCTGGACGGTTGTGGGGCCGAGCGGCGAGCGTCCAAACATTCAGTTTCGCTCAAGTAGTAGGCCTTTATTGCCTAAATTGTAAAATGAGGACCCCTGTGAATTTGGCACGACTTTTAGGGTGCATAATTTCGAACTAGTGTGCTAAGATTTGAAACAAACGATCGGTAGGAATCCAAATTTCAGGGGAGGCCTCCCCCGAGTCTCTGGACGGTTGTGGGGCCGAGTGGCGCCCGTCCAAACATTCAGTTTTGCTCCAGGAGAAGGCGTTTATTGCCTAAATTGTAACATGAGGACCCCTGTGAATTTGGCGCGACTTTTAGGGTGCTTAATTTCAAACTAGTAGGCTAAGATTTGAAAAAAACGATCGATAGGAATCCAGCTTTCAGGGGAGGCCTCCCCTAAGTCTCTGGATGGTTGTGGGGCCGAGCCGCGCCCGTCCAAACATTCAGTTTCGCTCAAGTAGTAGGCCTTTATTGCCTAAATTGTAAAATGAGGACCCCTGTGAATTTGGCGCGACTTTTAGGGTGCATAATTTCGAACTAGTGTGCTAAGATTTGAAACAAACGATCGATAGGAATCCAGCTTTTAGGGGAGGCCTCCCCTGAGTCTCTGGATGGTTGTGGGGCCGAGCCGCGCCCGTCCAAACATTCAGTTTCGCTCCAGGAGTAGGCCTTTATTGCCTAAATTGTAACATGAGGACCCCTGTGAATTTGACGCGACTTTTAGGGTTTTTAATTTCGAACTAGTGGGCTAAGATTTGAAACAAACGATCGATAGGAATCCAACTTTTGGGGGAGGTCTCCCCCAAGTCTCTGGACGGTTGTGGGGGCCGAACGGCGCCCGTCCAAACAATCAGACAATCAGTTTCGCTCTAGGAGTTGGCCTTTATTGCCTAAATTGTAACATGAGGACCCCTGTGAATTTGGCGCGACTTTTAGGGTGCTTAGTTTCGAACTCATGGGCTAAGATTTGAAACAAACGATCGGTAGGAATCCAACTTTCAGGGGAGGCCTCCCCCGAGTCTCTGGACGGTTGTGGGGCCGAGCGGCGCCCGTCCAAACAATCAGACAATCAATTTCGCTCCGGAGTAGGCCTTTATTGCCTAAATTGTAACATGAGGACAACTGTGAATTTGGCGCGACTTTTAGGGTGCTTGATTTTGAACGAGTGGGATAAGATTTGAAACAAACGATCGGTAGGAATCCAACTTTCAGGGGAGGCCTCCCCTGAGTCTCTGGACGGTTGTGGGGCCGAGCGGCGCCCGTCCAAACTTTCAGTTTCGCTCCAGGAGTCGGCCTTTATTGTCTAAATTGTAACATGAGGACCCCTGTGAATTTGGCGCGACTTTTAGGGTGCATAATTTCGAACTAGTGTGCTAAGATTTGAAACAAACGATCGATAGGAATCCAGCTTTCAGGGGAGGCCTCCCCTGAGTCTCTGGATGGTTGTGGGGCCGAGCCGCGCCCGTCCAGACATTAAGTTTCGCTCCAGGAGTCGGCCATTATTGCCTAAATTGTAACATGAGGACCCTTGTGAATTTGGCACGACTTTTAAGGTGCTTAATTTCGAACTAGTAGGCTAAGATTTGAAACAAACGATCGATAGGAATCCAGCTTTCAGTGGAGGCCTCCCCCGAGTCTCTGGACGGTTGGGGGGCCGAGCGGCGCACGTCCAGACATTAAGTTTCGCTCCAGGTGTCGGCCATTATTGCCTAAATTGGAACATGAGAACCACTGCGAATTTGGCGCGACTTTTAGGGTGCTTAATTTCGAACTAGTGGGCTAATATTTGAAACAAACGATCGATAGGAATCCAGGTTTCAGGGGAGGCCTCCCCAGAGTCTCTGGACGGTTGTGGGGCCGTGCGGCTCCTGTCCAAACATTGAGTTTCGCTCAAGGAGTAGGCCTTTATTTTCTAAATTGTAACATGAGGACCACTGTGAATTCTGCGCGACTTTTAGGGTGCTTAATTTCGAACGAGTGGGCTAAGATTTGAAACAAACGATCGATAGGAATCCAGGTTTCAGGGGAGGCCTCCCCCGAGTCTCTGGACGGTTGTGGGGCCGAGCGGCGCCCGTCCAAACTTTCAGTTTCGCTCCAGGAGTCGGCCTTTATTGTCTAAATTGGCTAAGATTTTAAACAAACGATCGATAGGAATTCTACTTTCAGGGGAGGCCTCCCCTGAGTCTCTGGATGGTTGTGGGGCCGAGCTGCGCCCGTCCAAACATTAAGTTTCGCTCCAGGAGTCGGCTTTATTGTCTAAATTGTAACTTGAGGACCCCTGTGAATTTGGCGTTACTTTTAGGGTGCTTAATTTCGAACTAGTAGGCTAAGATTTGAAACAAACGATCGATAGGAATCCAGCTTTCAGGGGATGCTTACCCCGAGTCTCTGGACGGTTGTGGGTACTAGCGGCGAGCGTCAAAGCACTCCGTTTCGCTCAAGTAGAAGGCCTTTATTGACGAAATTGTAACATGACGACCTTTGTGATTTTGGCGCGACTTTTGAGCGCTGAAGTTTTATTCACTGGGCTGACGTTCGACACACTCGATCGGTGTGAATCCACCTTTCAGGACAGGCAACCCCCGAGTCTCTGGTCGGTTGTGGGGCCGAGCGGCGCCCGTCCAGACATTAAGTTTCGCTCCAGGAGTCGGCCTTTATTGCCTAAATTGTAACATGAGGACCCCTGTGAATTTGGTGCGACTTTTAGGGTGCTTAATTTGGAACTAGTGGGCTAAGATTTGAAACAAACGATCGGTTGGAATTCAGCTTTCAGGGGAGGCCCCTCTCGAGTCTCTGGACGGTTTGGGGCCGAGCGGCGCCCGTCCAAACAATCAGACAATCAGTTTCGCTCCAGGAGTTGGCCTTTATTGCCGAAATTGTAACATGAGGATCCCTGTGAATTTGGCGCAACTTTTAGGGTGCTTAATTTCGAACTCGTGGGCTAAGATTGGAAACAAACGATCGGTTGAAATTCAGCTTTCAGGGGAGGCCTACCCCGAGTCTCTGGACAGTTGTGGGGCCGAGCGGCGCCCGTCCAAACTTTCAGTTTCGCTCCAGGAGTCGGCCTTTATTGTCTAAATTGTAACATGAGTACCCCTGTGAATTTGGCGCGACTTTTAGCGTGCTTAATTTCGAACTAGTGGGCTAAGATTTGAAACAAACGATCGATAGGAATCCAGCTTTCAGGGGAGGCCTCCCCTGAGTCTCTGGATGGTTGTGGGGCCGAGCCGCGCCCGTCCAGACATTAAGTTTCGCTCCAGGAGTCGGCCATTATTGCCTAAATTGTAACATGAGGACCCTTGTGAATTTGGCACGACTTTTAAGGTGCTTAATTTCGAACTAGTAGGCTAAGATTTGAAACAAACGATCGATAGGAATCCAGCTTTCAGTGGAGGCCTCCCCCGAGTCTCTGGACGGTTGGGGGGCCGAGCGGCGCACGTCCAGACATTAAGTTTCGCTCCAGGTGTCGGCCATTATTGCCTAAATTGGAACATGAGAACCACTGCGAATTTGGCGCGACTTTTAGGGTGCTTAATTTCGAACTAGTGGGCTAATATTTGAAACAAACGATCGATAGGAATCCAGGTTTCAGGGGAGGCCTCCCCAGAGTCTCTGGACGGTTGTGGGGCCGTGCGGCTCCTGTCCAAACATTGAGTTTCGCTCAAGGAGTAGGCCTTTATTTTCTAAATTGTAACATGAGGACCACTGTGAATTCTGCGCGACTTTTAGGGTGCTTAATTTCGAACGAGTGGGCTAAGATTTGAAACAAACGATCGATAGGAATCCAGGTTTCAGGGGAGGCCTCCCCCGAGTCTCTGGACGGTTGTGGGGCCGAGCGGCGCCCGTCCAAACTTTCAGTTTCGCTCCAGGAGTCGGCCTTTATTGTCTAAATTGGCTAAGATTTTAAACAAACGATCGATAGGAATTCTACTTTCAGGGGAGGCCTCCCCTGAGTCTCTGGATGGTTGTGGGGCCGAGCTGCGCCCGTCCAAACATTAAGTTTCGCTCCAGGAGTCGGCTTTATTGCCTAAATTGTAACATGAGGACCCCTGTGAATTTGGCGCGACTTTTAGGGTGCTTAATTTCGAACTAGTAGGCTAAGATTTTAAACAAACGATCGATAGGAATCCAGCTTTCAGGGGATGCTTACCCCGAGTCTCTGGACGGTTGTGGGTACTAGCGGCGAGCGTCAAAGCACTCCGTTTCGCTCAAGTAGAAGGCCTTTATTGACGAAATTGTAACATGACGACCTTTGTGATTTTGGCGCGACTTTTGAGCGCTGAAGTTTTATTCACTGGGCTGACGTTCGACACACTCGATCGGTGTGAATCCACCTTTCAGGACAGGCAACCCCCGAGTCTCTGGTCGGTTGTGGGGCCGAGCGGCGCCCGTCCAGACATTAAGTTTCGCTCCAGGAGTTGGCCTTTATTGCCTAAATTGTAACATGAGGACCCCTGTGAATTTGGTGCGACTTTTAGGGTGCTTAATTTGGAACTAGTGGGCTAAGATTTGAAACAAACGATCGGTTGGAATTCAGCTTTCAGGGGAGCCCCCTCTCGAGTCTCTGGACGGTTGTGGGGCTGAGCGGCGCCCGTCCAAACAATCAGACAATCAGTTTCGCTCCAGGAGTTGGCCTTTATTGCCGAAATTGTAACATGAGGATCCCTGTGAATTTGGCGCGACTTTTAGGGTGCTTAATTTCGAACTCGTGGGCTAAGATTGGAAACAAACGATCGGTTGAAATTCAGCTTTCAGGGGAGGCCTACCCCGAGTCTCTGGACAGTTGTGGGGCCGAGCGGCGCCCGTCCAAACTTTCAGTTTCGCTCCAGGAGTTGGCCTTTATTGTCTAAATTGTAACATGAGTACCCCTGTGAATTTGGCGCGACTTTTAGCGTGCTTAATTTCGAACTAGTGGGCTAAGATTTGAAACAAACGATCGATAGGAATCCAGCTTTCAGGGGAGACCTACCCCGACTCTCTTGACGGTTGTGGGGCCGAGCGGCTCCCGTCCAAACATTCAGTTTCGCTCCAGGAGTAGGCCTTTATTGCCTAAATTGTAACATGAGGACCCCTGTGAATTTGGCGCGACTTTTAGGGTGCTTAATTTCGAACTAGTGGGCTAAGATTTGAAACAAACGATCGGTTGGAATTCAGCTTTCAGGGAAGGCCCCTCTCGAGTCTCTGGACGGTTGTGGGGCCGAGCGGCGCCCGTCCAAACAATCAGACAATCAGTTTCGCTCCAGGAGTTGGCCTTTATTGCCTAAATTGGAACATGAGGATCCCTGTGAATTTGGCGCGACTTTTAGGGTGCTTAATTTTGAACTCGTGGGCTAAGATTGGAAACAAACGATTGGTTGGAATTCAGCTTTCAAGGGAGGCCTACCCCAAGTCTCTGGACGGTTGTGGGGCCGATCGGCGCCCGTCCAAACATTCAGTTTCGCTCCAGGAGACGGCCTTTATTGTCTAAATTGTAACATGAGGACCCCTGTGAATTTGGCACGACTTTTAGGGTGCTTAATTTCGAACTAGTAGGCTAAGATTTGAAACAAACGATCGATAGGAATCCAGCTTTTTGGGGAGGCCTACCCCAAGTCTCTGGACGGTTGTGGGGCCGATCGGCGCCCGTCCAAACATTCAGTTTCGCTCCAGGAGTTGGCCTTTATTGCCTAAATTGTAACATGAGGATCCCTGTGAATTTGGCGCGACTTTTCGGGTGCTTAATTACGAACTCGTGGGCTAAGATTTGAAATAAAAACGATCGGTTGGAATTCAGCTTTCAGGGGAGTCCTACCCTGAGTCTTTGGACGGTTGTGGGTGGAGCGGCGAGCGTCAAAATACTCCGTTTCGCTAAAGTAGTAGGCCTTTATTGATGAAATTGTAACATGACGACCTTTGTGATTTTGGCAGGACGTTTGAGCGCTTATGTTTTATTCAGTGGGCTGACGTTCGACACACTCGATCGGTGTGAATCCACCTTTCAGGGCAGGCCACCCCTGAGTCTCTGGACGGTTGTGGGGCCGAGCGGCGAGAGTCAAAGCACTCCGTTTCGCTCAAGTAGTAGGCCTTTATTGCCTAAATTGTAACATGAGGACCCCTGCGAATTTGGCGCGACTTATAGTGTGCTTAGTTTCGAACTTGTGGGCTAATATTTGAAAAAAACGATCGGTAGGAATCCCGCTTTCAGAGGAGGCCTCCCCCAGTCCCTGGACGGTTGTGGGGCCGAACGGCGCCCGTCCAAACATTCAGTTTCCCTCCAGGAGTAGGCATTTATTGCCTAAATTGTAACATGAGGACCCCTGTGAATTTGGCGCAACTTTTAGGCTACTTAATTTCGAACTAGTGGGCTAAGATTTGAAACAAACGATCGAAAGGAATCCAGCTTTTAGGGGAGGCCTCCCCCGAGTCTCTGGACGGTTGTGGGGCCGAGCGGCGCCCGTCCAAAATATCAGACAATCAGTTCCAGGAGTTGGCCTTTATTGCCTAAATTGTAACATGAGGACCCCTTTGAATTTGGCGCGACTTTTAGGGTGCTTAATTTCGAACTCGTGGACTAAGATTTGAAACAAACGATCGGTTGGAATTCAGCTTTCAGGGGAGGCCTACCCCGTGTCTCTGGATGGTTGTGGGGCCGAGCGGCGAGCGTCCAAAAATTCAGTTTCGCTCAAGTAGTAGGCCTTTATTGCCTTAATTGTAAAATGAGGACCCCTGTGAATTTTGCACGACTTTTAGGGTGCATAATTTCGAACTATTGTGCTAAGATTTGAAACAAACGATCGGTAGGAATCCAACTTTCAGGGGAGGCCTCCCTCGAGTCTCTGGACGGTTGTGGGGCCGAGCGGCGCCCGTCCAAACTTTCAGTTTCGCTCCAGGAGTCGGCTTTTATTGTCTAAATTGTAACATGAGGACCCCTGTGAATTTGGCGCGACTTTTAGGGTGCATAATTTCGAACTAGTGGGCTAAGATTTGAAACAAACGATCGATAGGAATCCAGCTTTCAGTGGAGGCCTCCCCGAGTCTCTGGACGGTTGGGGGGCCGAGCGGCGCACGTCCAGACATTAAGTTTCGCTCCAGGTGTCGGCCATTATTGCCTAAATTGGAACATGAGAACCACTGCGAATTTGGCGCGACTTTTAGGGTGCTTAATTTCGAACTAGTGGGCTAAGATTTGAAACAAACGATCGATAGGAATCCAGGTTTCAGGGGAGGCCTCCCCCGAGTCTCTGGACGGTTGTGGGGCCGAGCGGCGCCTGTCCAAACATTGAGTTTCGCTCAAGGAGTAGGCCTTTATTGCCTAAATTGTAACATGAGGACCACTGTGAATTTGGCGCGGCTTTTAGGGTGCTTAATTTCGAACTAGAGGGCTAAGATTTGAACAAATGATCGGTAGGAATCCAACTTTCAGGGGAGGCCTACCCCGAGTCTCTGGACGGTTGTGGGGCCGAGCGGCGCGCGTCCAAACATTCAGTTTAGCTCCAGGAGGAGGCCTTTATTGCTTAAATTGTAAAATGTGGACCTCTGTGAATTTGGCGCGACTTTTAGGGAGCATAATTTCGAACTAGTGTGCTAAGATTTGAAACAAACGATCGATAGGAATCCAGCTTTCAGGGGAGGCCTCCCCTAAGTCTCTGGATGGTTGTGGGGCCGAGCCGCGCCCGTCCAAACATTCAGTTTCGCTCCAGGAGTAGGCCTTTATTGCCTAAATTGCAACATGAGGACCCCTGTGAATTTGGCGCGACTTTTAGGGTTCTTAATTTCGAACTAGTGGGCTTAGATTTGAAACAAACGATCGATAGGAATCCAGCTTTTGGGGGAGGCCTCCCCCAAGTCTCTGGACGGTTGTGGGGCCGAACGGCGCCCGTCCAAACAATCAGACAATCAGTTTCGCTCCAGGAGTTGGCCTTTATTGCCTAAATTGTAACATGAGGACCCCTGTGAATTTGGCGCGACTTTTAGGGTGCTTAGTTTCGAACTCATGGGCTAAGATTTGAAACAAACGATCGGTAGGAATCCAACTTTCAGGGGAGGCCTCCCCCGAGTCTCTGGACGGTTGTGGGGCCGAGCGGCGCCCGTCCAAACAATCAGACAATCAATTTCGCTCCGGAGAAGGCCTTTATTGCCTAAATTGTAACATGAGGACAACTGTGAATTTGGCGCGACTTTTAGGGTGCTTGATTTTGAACGAGTGGGCTAAGATTTGAAACAAACGATCGGTAGGAATCCAACTTTCAGGGGAGGCCTCCCCTGAGTCTCTGGACGATTGTGGGGCCGAGCGGCGACCGTCCAAACTTTCAGTTTCGCTCCAGGAGTCGGCCTTTATTGTCTAAATTGTAACATGAGGACCCCTGTGAATTTGGCGCGACTTTTAGGGTGCATAATTTCGAACTAGTGTGCTAAGATTTGAAACAAACGATCGATAGGAATCCAGCTTTCAGGGGAGGCCTCCCCTGAGTCTCTGGATGGTTGTGGGGCCGAGCCGCGCCCGTCCAAACTTTCAGTTTCGCTCCAGGAGTCGGCTTTATTGTCTAAATTGTAACTTGAGGACCCCTGTGAATTTGGCGTTACTTTTAGGGTGCTTAATTTCGAACTAGTGGGCTAAGATTCGAAACAAACGATCGATAGGAATCCAGCTTTCAGGGGATGCTTACCCCGAGTCTCTGGACGGTTGTGGGTACTAGCGGCGAGCGTCAAAGCACTCCGTTTCGCTCAAGTAGAAGGCCTTTATTGACGAAATTGTAACATGACGACCTTTGTGATTTTGGCGCGACTTTTGAGCGCTGAAGTTTTATTCACTGGGCTGACGTTGGAGACACTCGATCGGTGTGAATCCACCTTTCAGGACAGGCAACCCCCGAGTCTCTGGTCGGTTGTGGGGCCGAGCGGCGCCCGTCCAGACATTAAGTTTCGCTCCAGGAGTCGGCCTTTATTGCCTAAATTGTAACATGAGGACCCCTGTGAATTTGGTGCGACTTTTAGGGTGCTTAATTTGGAACTAGTGGGCTAAGATTTGAAACAAACGATCGGTTGGAATTCAGCTTTCAGGGGAGCCCCCTCTCGAGTCTCTGGACGGTTGTGGGGCTGAGCGGCGCCCGTCCAAACAATCAGACAATCAGTTTCGCTCCAGGAGTTGGCCTTTATTGCCGAAATTGTAACATGAGGATCCCTGTGAATTAAGCGCGACTTTTAGGGTGCTTAATTTCGAACTCGTGGGCTAAGATTGGAAACAAACGATCGGTTGAAATTCAGCTTTCAGGGGAGGCCTACCCCGAGTCTCTGGACAGTTGTGGGGCCGAGCGGCGCCCGTCCAAACTTTCAGTTTCGCTCCAGGAGTTGGCCTTTATTGTCTAAATTGTAACATGAGTACCCCTGTGAATTTGGCGCGACTTTTAGCGTGCTTAATTTCGAACTAGTGGGCTAAGATTTGAAACAAACGATCGATAGGAATCCAGCTTTCAGGGGAGACCTACCCCGAGTCTCTTGACGGTTGTGGGGCCGAGCGGCTCCCGTCCAAACATTCAGTTTCGCTCCAGGAGTAGGCCTTTATTGCCTAAATTGTAACATGAGGACCCCTGTGAATTTGGCGCGACTTTTAGGGTGCTTAATTTCGAACTCGTGGGCTAAGATTTGAAACAAACGATCGGTTGGAATTCAGCTTTCAGGGAAGGCCCCTCTCGAGTCTCTGGACGGTTGTGGGGCTGAACGGCGCCCGTCCAAACAATCAGACAATCAGTTTCGCTCCAGGAGTTGGCCTTTATTGCCTAAATTTTAACATGAGGAACCCTGTGAATTTGGCGCGACTTTTAGGGTGCTTAATTTCGAACTAGTAGGCTAAGATTTGAAACAAACGATCGATAGGAATCCAGCTTTTTGGGGAGGCCTACCCCAAGTCTCTGGACGGTTGTGGGGCCGATCGGCGCCCGTCCAAACATTCAGTTTCGCTCCAGGAGTCGGCCTTTATTGTCTAAATTGTAACATGAGGACCCCTGTGAATTTGGCACGACTTTTAGGGTGCTTAATTTCGAACTAGTAGGCTAAGATTTGAAACAAACGATCGATAGGAATCCAGCTTTTTGGGGAGGCCTCCCCCAAGTCTCTGGACGGTTGTGGGGCTGAACGGCGCCCGTCCAAACATTCAGTTTCGCTCCAGGAGACGGCCTTTATTGTCTAAATTGTAACATGAGGACCCCTGTGAATTTGGCACGACTTTTAGGGTGCTTAATTTCGAACTAGTAGGCTAAGATTTGAAACAAACGATCGATAGGAATCCAGCTTTTTGGGGAGGCCCTACCCCAAGTCTCTGGACGGTTGTGGGGCCGATCGGCGCCCGTCCAAACATTCAGTTTCGCTCCAGGAGTTGGCCTTTATTGCCTAAATTGTAACATGAGGATCCCTGTGAATTTGGCGCGACTTTTCGGGTGCTTAATTACGAACTCGTGGGTTAAGATTTGAAATAAAAACGATCGGTTGGAATTCAGCTTTCAGGGAGTCCTACCCTGAGTCTTTGGACGGTTGTGGGTGGAGCGGCGAGCATCAAATACTCCGTTTCGCTCAAGTAGTAGGCCTTTATTGATGAAATTGTAACATGACGACCTTCGTGATTTTGGCAGGACGTTTGAGCGCTTATGTTTTATTCAGTGGGCTGACGTTCGACACACTCGATCGGTGTGAATCCACCTTTCAGGGCAGGCCACCCCCGAGGTCTCTGGACGGTTGTGGGGCCGAGCAGCGAGAGTCAAAGCACTCCGTTTCGCTCAAGTAGTAGGCCTTTATTGCCTAAATTGTAACATGAGGACCCCTGCCAATTTGGCGCGACTTATAGTGTGCTTAGTTTCGAACTTGTGGGCTAATATTTGAAAAAAACGATCGGTAGGAATCCCGCTTTCAGAGGAGGCCTCCCCCAGTCCCTGGACGGTTGTGGGGCCGAACGGCGCCCGTCCAAACATTCAGTTTCCCTCCAGGAGTAGGCATTTATTGCCTAAATTGTAACATGAGGACCCCTGTGAATTTGGCGCAACTTTTAGGCTACTTAATTTCGAACTAGTGGGCTAAGATTTGAAACAAACGATCGAAAGGAATCCAGCTTTTAGGGGAGGCCTCCCCCGAGTCTCTGGACGGTTGTGGGGCCGAGCGGCGCCCGTCCAAAATATCAGACAATCAGTTCCAGGAGTTGGCCTTTATTGCCTAAATTGTAACATGAGGACCCCTTTGAATTTGGCGCGACTTTTAGGGTGCTTAATTTCGAACTCGTGGACTAAGATTTGAAACAAACGATCGGTTGGAATTCAGCTTTCAGGGGAGGCCTACCCCGTGTCTCTGGATGGTTGTGGGGCCGAGCGGCGAGCGTCCAAATATTCAGTTTCGCTCAAGTAGTAGGCCTTTATTGCCTTAATTGTAAAATGAGGACCCCTGTGAATTTTGCACGACTTTTAGGGTGCATAATTTCGAACTATTGTGCTAAGATTTGAAACAAACGATCGGTAGGAATCCAACTTTCAGGGGAGGCCTCCCTCGAGTCTCTGGACGGTTGTGGGGCCGAGTGGCGCCCGTCCAAACATTCAGTTTTGCTCCAGGAGAAGGCGTTTATTGCCTAAATTGTAACATAAGGACCCCTGTGAATTTGGCGCGACTTTTAGGGTGCTTAATTTCAAACTAGTGGGCTAAGATTTGAAGCAAACGATCGATAGGAATCTAGCTTTTGGGGGAGGCCTCCCCCAAGTCTCTGGACGGTTGTGGGGCCGAACGGCGCCCGTCCAAACAATCAGACAATCAGTTTCGCTCCAGGAGTTGGCCTTTATTGCCTAAATTGTAACATGAGGACCCCATTGAATTTGGCGCGACTTTTAGGGTGCTTAGTTTCGAACTCATGGGCTAAGATTTGAAACAAACGATCGGTAGGAATCCAACTTTCAGGGGAGGCCTCCCCCGAGTCTCTGGACGGTTGTGGGGCTGAGCGGCGCCCGTCCAAACTTTCAGTTTCGCTCCAGGAGTCGGCCTTTATTGTCTAAATTGTAACATGAGGACCCCTGTGAATTTGGCGCGACTTTTAAGGTGCTTAATTTCGAACTAGTGGGCTAAGATTTGAAACAAACGATCGATAGGAATCCAGCTTTCAGGGGAGGCCTCCCCCGAGTCTCTGGACGGTTGTGGGGCCGAGCGGCTCCCGTCCAAACATTCAGTTTCGCTCCAGGAGTAGGCCTTTATTGCCTAAATTGTAACATGAGGACCCCTGTGAATTTGGCGCGACTTTTAGGGTGCTTAATTTCGAAATAGTGGGCTAAGATTTGAAACAAACGATCGGTTGGAATTCAGCTTTCAGGGGAGGCCACTCTCGAGTCTCTGGAAGGTTGTGGGGCCGAGCGGCGCCCGTCCAAACAATCAGACAATCAGTTTCGCTCCAGGAGTTGGCCTTTATTGCCTAAATTGGAACATGAGGATCCCTGTGAATTTGGTGCGACTTTTAGGGTGCTTAATTTTGAACTCGTGGGCTAAGATTGGAAACAAACGATTGGTTGGAATTCAGCTTTCAGGGGAGGCCTACCCCAAGTCTCTGGACGGTTGTGGGGCCGAGCGGCTCCTGTCCAAACATTGAGTTTCGCTCAAGGAGTAGGCCTTTATTGCCTAAATTGTAACATGAGGACCACTGTGAATTTGGCGCGACTTTTAGGTTGCTTAATTTCGAACGAGCTGGCTAAGATTTGAAACAAACGATCGATAGGAATCCAGCTTTTAGGGGAGGCCTCCCCCGAGTCTCTGGACGGTTGTGGGGCCGAGCGGCGCCTGTCCAAACATTCAGTTTCGCTCCAGGAGTAGGCCTTGATTGCCTAAATTGTAACATGAGGACCACTGTGAATTTGGCGCGACTTTTAGGGTGCTTAATTTCGAACTAGTGGGCTAAGATTTGAAACAAACGATCGGTTGGAATTCAGCTTTCAGGGGAGGCCTCCCCGAAGTCTTTGGACGGTTGTGGGGCCAAACGGCGCCCGTCCAAACAATCAGACAATCAGTTTCGCTCCAGGAGTTGGCCTTTATTGCCTAAATTGTAAAATGAGGAACCCTGTGAATTTGGCGCGACTTTTAGGGTGCTTAATTTTGAACTCGTGGGCTAAGATTGGAAACAAACGATCGGTTGGAATTCAGCTTTCAGGGGAGGCCTACCCCGAGTCTCTGGACGGTTGTGGGGCCGAGCGGCGCCCGTCCAAAGCACTCAGTTTCGCTCCAGGAGTAGGCCTTTATTGCCTAAATTGTAACATGAGGAACCCTGTGAATTTGGTGCGACTTTTAGGGTGCTTAATTTTGAACTAGTGGGCTAAGAATTGAAACAAACGATCGGTAGGAATCCAACTTTCAGGGGAGGCCTCCCCTGAGTCTCTGGACGATTGTGGGGCCGAGCGGCGACCGTCCAAACTTTCAGTTTCGCTCCAGGAGTCGGCCTTTATTGTCTAAATTGTAACATGAGGACCCCTGTGAATTTGGCGCGACTTTTAGGGTGCATAATTTCGAACTAGTGTGCTAAGATTTGAAACAAACGATCGATAGGAATCCAGCTTTCAGGGGAGGCCTCCCCTGAGTCTCTGGATGGTTGTGGGGCCGAGCTGTGCCCGTCCAAACATTAAGTTTCGCTCCAGGAGTCGGCTTTATTGTCTAAATTGTAACTTGAGGACCCCTGTGAATTTGGCGTTACTTTTAGGGTGCTTAATTTCGAACTAGTAGGCTAAGATTTGAAACAAACGATCGATAGGAATCCAGCTTTCAGGGGATGCTTACCCCGAGTCTCTGGACGGTTGTGGGTACTAGCGGCGAGCGTCAAAGCACTCCGTTTCGCTCAAGTAGAAGGCCTTTATTGACGAAATTGTAACATGACGACCTTTGTGATTTTGGCGCGACTTTTGAGCGCTGAAGTTTTATTCACTGGGCTGACGTTCGACACACTCGATCGGTGTGAATCCACCTTTCAGGACAGGCAACCCCCGAGTCTCTGGTCGGTTGTGGGGCCGAGCGGCGCCCGTCCAGACATTAAGTTTCGCTCCAGGAGTCGGCCTTTATTGCCTAAATTGTAACATGAGGACCCCTGTGAATTTGGTGCGACTTTTAGGGTGCTTAATTTGGAACTAGTGGGCTAAGATTTGAAACAAACGATCGGTTGGAATTCAGCTTTCTGGGGAGGCCCCTCTCGAGTCTCTGGACGGTTGTGGGGCCGAGCGGCGCCCGTTCAAACAATCAGACAATCAGTTTCGCTCCAGGAGTTGGCCTTTATTGCCGAAATTGTAACATGAGGATCCCTGTGAATTTGGCGCGACTTTTAGGGTGCTTAATTTCGAACTCGTGGGCTAAGATTGGAAACAAACGATCGGTTGAAATTCAGCTTTCAGGGGAGGCCTTCCCCGAGTCTCTGGACAGTTGTGGGGCCGAGCGGCGCCCGTCCAAACTTTCAGTTTCGCTCCAGGAGTTGGCCTTTATTGTCTAAATTGTAACATGAGTACCCCTGTGAATTTGGCGCGACTTTTAGCGTGCTTAATTTCGAACTAGTGGGCTAAGATTTGAAACAAACGATCGATAGGAATCCAGCTTTCAGGGGAGACCTACCCCGAGTCTCTTGACGGTTGTGGGGCCGAGCGGCTCCCGTCCAAACATTCAGTTTCGCTCCAGGAGTAGGCCTTTATTGCCTAAATTGTAACATGAGGACCCCTGTGAATTTGGCGCGACTTTTAGGGTGCTTAATTTCGAACTAGTGGGCTAAGATTTGAAACAAACGATCGGTTGGAATTCAGCTTTCAGGGAAGGCCCCTCTCTAGTCTCTGGACGGTTGTGGGGCCGAGCGGCGCCCGTCCAAACAATCAGACAATCAGTTTCGCTCCAGGAGTTGGCCTTTATTGCCTAAATTGGAACATGAGGATCCCTGTGAATTTGGCGCGACTTTTAGGGTGCTTAATTTTGAACTCGTGGGCTAAGATTGGAAACAAACGATTGGTTGGAATTCAGCTTTCAAGGGAGGCCTACCCCAAGTCTCTGGACGGTTGTGGGGCCGATCGGCGCCCGTCCAAACATTCAGTTTCGCTCCAGGAGACGGCCTTTATTGTCTAAATTGTAACATGAGGACCCCTGTGAATTTGGCACGACTTTTAGGGTGCTTAATTTCGAACTAGTAGGCTAAGATTTGAAACAAACGATCGATAGGAATCCAGCTTTTTGGGGAGGCCTACCCCAAGTCTCTGGACGGTTGTGGGGCCGATCGGCGCCCGTCCAAACATTCAGTTTCGCTCCAGGAGTTGGCCTTTATTGCCTAAATTGTAACATGAGGATCCCTGTGAATTTGGCGCGACTTTTCGGGTGCTTAATTACGAACTCGTGGGCTAAGATTTGAAATAAAAACGATCGGTTGGAATTCAGCTTTCAGGGGAGTCCTACCCTGAGTCTTTGGACGGTTGTGGGTGGAGCGGCGAGCGTCAAAATACTCCGTTTCGCTAAAGTAGTAGGCCTTTATTGATGAAATTGTAACATGACGACCTTTGTGATTTTGGCAGGACGTTTGAGCGCTTATGTTTTATTCAGTGGGCTGACGTTCGACACACTCGATCGGTGTGAATCCACCTTTCAGGGCAGGCCACCCCCGAGTCTCTGGACGGTTGTGGGGCCGAGCGGCGAGAGTCAAAGCACTCCGTTTCGCTCAAGTAGTAGGCCTTTATTGCCTAAATTGTAACTTGAGGACCCCTGCGAATTTGGCGCGACTTATAGTGTGCTTAGTTTCGAACTTGTGGGCTAATATTTGAAAAAAACGATCGGTAGGAATCCCGCTTTCAGAGGAGGCCTCCCCCAGTCCCTGGACGGTTGTGGGGCCGAACGGCGCCCGTCCAAACATTCAGTTTCCCTCCAGGAGTAGGCATTTATTGCCTAAATTGTAACATGAGGACCCCTGTGAATTTGGCGCAACTTTTAGGCTACTTAATTTCGAACTAGTGGGCTAAGATTTGAAACAAACGATCGAAAGGAATCCAGCTTTTAGGGGAGGCCTCCCCCGAGTCTCTGGACGGTTGTGGGGCCGAGCGGCGCCCGTCCAAAATATCAGACAATCAGTTCCAGGAGTTGGCCTTTATTGCCTAAATTGTAACATGAGGACCCCTTTGAATTTGGCGCGACTTTTAGGGTGCTTAATTTCGAACTCGTGGACTAAGATTTGAAACAAACGATCGATTGGAATTCAGCTTTCAGGGGAGGCCTACCCCGTGTCTCTGGATGGTTGTGGGGCCGAGCGGCGAGCGTCCAAAAATTCAGTTTCGCTCAAGTAGTAGGCCTTTATTGCCTTAATTGTAAAATGAGGACCCCTGTGAATTTTGCACGACTTTTAGGGTGCATAATTTCGAACTATTGTGCTAAGATTTGAAACAAACGATCGGTAGGAATCCAACTTTCAGGGGAGGCCTCCCTCGAGTCTCTGGACGGTTGTGGGGCCGAGTGGCGCCCGTCCAAACATTCAGTTTTGCTCCAGGAGTAGGCCTTTATTGCCTAAATTGTAACATAAGGACCCCTGTGAATTTGGCGCGACTTTTAGGGTGCTTAATTTCAAACTAGTGGGCTAAGATTTGAAGCAAACGATCGATAGGAATCTAGCTTTTGGGGGAGGCCTCCCCCAAGTCTCTGGACGGTTGTGGGGCCGAACGGCGCCCGTCCAAACAATCAGACAATCAGTTTCGCTCCAGGAGTTGGCCTTTATTGCCTAAATTGTAACATGAGGACCCCATTGAATTTGGCACGACTTTTAGGGTGCTTAGTTTCGAACTCATTGGCTAAGATTTGAAACAAACGATCGGTAGGAATCCAACTTTCAGGGGAGGCCTCCCCCGAGTCTCTGGACGGTTGTGGGGCTGAGCGGCGCCCGTCCAAACTTTCAGTTTCGCTCCAGGAGTCGGCCTTTATTGTCTAAATTGTAACATGAGGACCCCTGTGAATTTGGCGCGACTTTTAGCGTGCTTAATTTCGAACTAGTGGGCTAAGATTTGAAAAAAACGATCGATAGGAATCCAGCTTTCAGGGGAGGCCTCCCCCGAGTCTCTGGACGGTTGTGGGGCCGAGCGGCTCCCGTCCAAACATTCAGTTTCGCTCCAGGAGTAGGCCTTTATTGCCTAAATTGTAACATGAGGACCCCTGTGAATTTGGCGCGACTTTTAGGGTGCTTAATTTCGAAATAGTGGGCTAAGATTTGAAACAAACGATCGGTTGGAATTCAGCTTTCAGGGGAGGCCACTCTCGAGTCTCTGGAAGGTTGTGGGGCCGAGCGGCGCCCGTCCAAACAATCAGACAATCAGTTTCGCTCCAGGAGTTGGCCTTTATTGCCTAAATTGGAACATGAGGATCCCTGTGAATTTGCTGCGACTTTTAGGGTGCTTAATTTTGAACTCGTGGGCTAAGATTGGAAACAAACGATTGGTTGGATTCAGCTTTCAGGGGAGGCCTACCCCAAGTCTCTGGACGGTTGTGGGGCCGAGCGGCTCCTGTCCAAACATTGAGTTTCGCTCAAGGAGTAGGCCTTTATTGCCTAAATTGTAACATGAGGACCACTGTGAATTTGGCGCGACTTTTAGGTTGCTTAATTTCGAACGAGCTGGCTAAGATTTGAAACAAACGATCGATAGGAATCCAGCTTTTAGGGGAGGCCTCCCCCAAGTCTCTGGACGGTTGTGGGGCCGAACGGCGCCCGTCCAAACAATCAGACAATCAGTTTCGCTCCAGGAGTTGGCCTTTATTGCCTAAATTGGAACATGAGGATCCCTGTGAATTTGGTGCGACTTTTAGGGTGCTTAATTTTGAACTCGTGGGCTAAGATTGGAAACAAACGATTGGTTGGAATTCAGCTTTCAGGGGAGGCCTACCCCAAGTCTCTGGACGGTTGTGGGGCCGAGCGGCGCCCGTCCAAACTTTCAGTTTCGCTCCAGGACTCGGCCTTTGTTGTCTAAATTGTAACATGAGGACCCCTGTGAATTTGGCGCGACTTTTAGGGTGCTTAATTTTGAACTCGTAGGATGACATTTGAACCAAACGATCGGTTGGATTTCAGCTTTCAGGGGAGGCTTACCCCGAGTCTCTGGATGGTTGTGGGGCCGAGCGGCGAGCGTCAAAGCACTCCGTTTCGCTCCAGGAGTTGGCCTTTATTGCCTAAATTGTAACATGAGGAACCCTGTGAATTTGGTGCGACTTTTAGGGTGCTTAATTTTGAACTAGTGGGCTAAGATTTGAAACAAACGATCGGTTGGAATTCAGCTTTCAGGGGAGGCCCCTCTCGAGTCTCTGGACGGTTGTGGGGCCGAACGGCGCCCGTCCAAACAATCAGACAATCAGTTTCGCTCCAGGAGTTGGCCTTTATTGCCTAAATTGTAACATGAGGAACCCTGTGAATTTGGCGCGACTTTTAGGGTGTTTAGTTTCGAACTCATGGGCTAAGATTTAAAACAAACGATCGGTAGGAATCCAACTTTCAGGGGAGGCCTCCCCCGAGCCTCTGGACGGTTGTGGGGCCGAGCGGCGCCCGTCCAAACTTTCAGTTTCGCTCCAGGAGTCGGCCTTTATTGTCTAAATTGTAACATGAGGACCCCTGTGAATTTGGCGCGACTTTTAGGGTGCTTAATTTCGAACTAGTGGGCTAAGATTTGAAACAAACCATCGATAGGAATCCAGCTTTTGGGGGAGGCCTCCCCCAAGTCTCTGGACGGTTGTGGGGCCGAATGGCGCCCGTCCAAACAATCAGACAATTAGTTCGCTCCAGGAGTAGGCCTTTATTGCCTAAATTGTAACATGAGGACCCCTGTGAATTTGGCACGACTTTTAGGGTGCTTAATTTCGAACTCGTGGGCTAAGATTGGAAACAAACGATCGGTTGGAATTCAGCTTTCAGCGGAGGGCTACCCCGAGTCTCTGGACGATTGTGGGGCCGAGCGGCGAGCGTCAAAGCACTCCATTTCGCTCAAGTAGTAGGCCTTTATTGAAGAAATTGTAACATGACGACCTTTGTTATTTTGGCAGGACTTTTGAGCGCTTAAGTTTTATTCAGTGGGCTGACGTTCGACACACTCGATCGGTGTGAATACACCTTTCAGGGCAGGCCACCCCCGAGTCTCTGGATGGTTGCGGGGCCGAGCGGCGCCCGTCCAAACATTAACTTATGCTCCAGGAATAGGCCTTTATTACCTAAATTGTAACATGAGGACCCCTGTGAATTTGGCGGGACTTTTAGGGTGATTAATTTCGAACTAGAGGGCTAAGATTTGAAACAAACGATCGATAGGAATCCAGCTTTCAGGGGAGGCCTCCCCCGAGTCACTGGACGGTTGCGGGGTCGAGCGGCGCATGTCCAGACATTAAGTTTCGCTCCAGGAGTCGGCCTTTATTGCCTCAATTGTAACATGAGGACCACTGCGAATTTGGCGCGACTTTTAGGGTGCTTAATTTCGAACTAGTGGGCTAAGATTTGAAACAAACGATCGATAGGAATCCAGGTTTAAGGGGAGGCCTCCCCCGAGTCTCTGGACGGTTGTGGGGCCGAGCGGCTCCTGTCCAAACATTGAGTTTCGCTCCAGGAGTAGGCCTTTATTGCCTAAATTGTAACATGAGGACCCCTGTGAATTTGGTGCGACTTTTAGGGTGCTTAATTTCGAACTAGTGGGCTAAGATTTGAAACAAACGATCGGTTGGAATTCAGCTTTCAGGGGAGGCCCCTCTCGAGTCTCTGGACGGTTGTGGGGCCGAGCGGCGCCCGTCCAAACAATCAGACAATCAGTTTCGCTCCAGGAGTTGGCCTTTATTGCCTAAATTGTAACATGAGGATCCCTGTGAATTTGGCGCGACTTTTAGGGTGCTTAATTTCGAACTCGTGGGCTAAGATTGGAAACAAACGATCGGTTGGAATTCAGCTTTCAGGGGAGGCCTACCCCGAGTCTCTGGACGATTCTGGGGCCGAGCGGCGAGCGTCAAAGCACTCCGTGTCGCTCAAGTAGTAGGCCTTTATTGACGAAATTGTAACATGACGACCTTTGTTATTTTGGCAGGACTTTTGAGCGCTTAAGTTTTATTCAGTGGGCTGACGTTCGACACACTCGATCGATGTGAATACACCTTTCAGGGAAATCCTCCCCCGAGTCTCTGGACGGTTGCGGGGCCGAGCGGCTCCTGTTCGCTTTGAGGGGAGGCCTCCCCCGAGTCTCTGGACAGTTGTGGGGCCGAGCGTCGACCAATCCAAACATTCAGTTTTGCTCCAGGAGTAGTCCTTTATTGCCTAAATTGTAACATGAGGACCCCTGTGAATTTGGCGGGACTTTTAGGGTGCTTAATTTCGAACTAGTGGGCTAAGATTTGAAACAAACAATCGATAGGAATCCAGCTTTCAGAGGAGGCCTCCCCCGAGTCTCTGGACGGTTGTGGGGCCGAGCGGCGAGCGACAAAGCACTCCGTTTCGCTCAAGTAGTAGGCCTTTATTGACGAAATTGTAACATGACAACCTTTGTGATTTTGGCAGGACTTTTGAGCGCTTAAGTTTTATTCAGTGGGCTGACGTTACACATACTCGATCGGTGTGAATCCACCTTTCAGGGGAGGCCACCCCCGAGTCTCTGGACGGTTGCGGGGCCGAGCGGCGCCCGTCCAAACATTAACTTACGCTCCAGGAATAGGCCTTTATTACCTAAATTGTAACATGAGGACCCCTGTGAATTTGGCACGACTCTTAGGGTGCTTAGTTTCGATCTAGTGGAATAAGATTTGAAACAAACGATCGGTAGGAATCCAACTTTCAGGGGAGGCCTCCCCCGAGTCTCTGGACGGTTGTGGGGCCGAGCTGCGCCTGTCCAAACATTCAGTTTCGCTCCAGGAGTTGGCCTTTATTGCCTAAATTGTAACATGAGGACCACTGTGAATTTGGCGCGACTTTTAGGGTGCTTAGTTTCGAACTCATGGGCTAAGATTTGAAACAAACGATCGGTAGGAATCCAACTTTCAGGGGAGGCCTCCCCCGAGTCTCTGGACGGTTGTGGGGCCGAGCGGCGCCCGTCCAAACTTTCAGTTTCGCTCCAGGAGTCGGCCTTTATTGTCTAAATTGTAACATGAGGACCCCTGTGAATTTGGCACGACTTTTAGGGTGCTTAATTTCGAACTCGTGGGCTAAGATTGGAAACAAACGATCGGTTGGAATTCAGCTTTCAGGGGAGGCCTACCCCGAGTCTCTGGACGATTGTGGGGCCGAGCGGCGAGCGTCAAAGCACTCCGTGTCGCTCAAGTAGTAGGCCTTTATTGACGAAATTGTAACATGACGACCTTTGTTATTTTGGCAGGACTTTTGAGCGCTTAAGTTTTATTCAGTGGGCTGACGTTCGACACACTCGATCGATGTGAATACACCTTTCAGGGCAGGCCACCCCCGAGTCTCTGGACGGTTGCGGGGCCGAGCGGCGCCCGTCCAAACATTCAGTTTCGCTCCAGGAGTCGTCCTTTATTGCCTAAATTGTAACATGAGGACCACTGCGAATTTGGCGCGACTTTTAGGGTGCTTAATTTCGAACTAGTGGGCTAAGATTTGAAACAAACGATCGATAGGAATCCAGCTTTCAGGGAAATCCTCCCCCGAGTCTCTGGACGGTTGCGGGGCCGAGCGGCTCCTGTTCAAACATTGAGTTTCGCTCCAGGAGTAGGCCTTGATTGCCTAAATTGTAACATGAGGACCCCTGTGAATTTGGTGCGACTTTTAGGGTGCTTAATTTCGAACTAGTGGGCTAAGATTTGAAACAAACGATCGGTTGGAATTCAGCTTTCAGGGGAGGCCCCTCTCGAGTCTCTGGACGGTTGTGGGGCCGAGCGGCGCCCATCCAAACAATCAGACAATCAGTTTCGCTCCAGGAGTTGGCCTTTATTGCCTAAATTGTAACATGAGGACCCCTGTGAATTTGGTGCGACTTTTAGGGTGCTTAATTTCGAACTAGAGGGCTAAGATTTGAAACAAACGATCGATAGGAATCCAGCTTTCAGGGGAGGCCTCCCCCGAGTCACTGGATGGTTGCGGGGTCGAGCGGCGCCCGTCCAAACAATCAGACAATCAGTTTCGCTCCAGGAGTTGGCCTTTATTGCCTAAATTGTAACATGAGGATCCCTGTGAATTTGGCGTGACTTTTAGGGTGCTTAATTTCGAACTAGTGGGCTAAGATTTGAAACAAACGATCGATAGGAATCCAGGTTTAAGGGGAGGCCTCCCCCGAGTCTCTGGACGGTTGTGGGGCCGAGCGGCTCCTGTCCAAACATTGAGTTTCGCTCCAGGAGTAGGCCTTTATTGCCTAAATTGTAACATGAGGACCCCTGTGAATTTGGCACGACTTTTAGGGTGCTTAATTTCGAACTCGTGGGCTAAGATTGGAAACAAACGATCGGTTGGAATTCAGCTTTCAGCGGAGGGCTACCCCGAGTCTCTGGACGATTGTGGGGCCGAGCGGCGAGCGTCAAAGCACTCCATTTCGCTCAAGTAGTAGGCCTTTATTGAAGAAATTGTAACATGACGACCTTTGTTATTTTGGCAGGACTTTTGAGCGCTTAAGTTTTATTCAGTGGGCTGACGTTCGACACACTCGATCGGTGTGAATACACCTTTCAGGGCAGGCCACCCCCGAGTCTCTGGATGGTTGCGGGGCCTAGCGGCGCCCTTCCAAACATTCAGTTTCGCTCCAGGAGTCGTCCTTTATTGCCTAAATTGTAACATGAGGACGCCTGCGAATTTGGCGCGACTTTTAGGGTGCTTAATTTCGAACTAGTAGGCTAAGATTTGAAAGAAACGATCGATAGGAATCCAGCTTTCAGGGAAATCCTCCCCCTAGTCTCTGGAGGGTTGCGGGGCCGAGCGGCTCCTGTTCAAACATTGAGTTTCGCTCCAGGATAGGCCTTGATTGCCTAAATTGTAACATGAGGACCCCTGTGAATTTGGCACGACTTTTAGGGTGCTTAATTTCGAACTCGTGGGCTAAGATTGGAAACAAACGATCGGTTGGAATTCAGCTTTCAGCGGAGGGCTACCCCGAGTCTCTGGACGATTGCGGGGTCGAGCGGCGCATGTCCAGACATTAAGTTTCGCTCCAGGAGTCGGCCTTTATTGCCTCAATTGTAACATGAGGACCACTGCGAATTTGGCGCGACTTTTAGGGTGCTTAATTTCGAACTAGTGGGCTAAGATTTGAAACAAACGATCGATAGGAATCCAGGTTTAAGGGGAGGCCTCCCCCGAGTCTCTGGACGGTTGTGGGGCCGAGCGGCTCCTGTCCAAACATTGAGTTTCGCTCCAGGAGTAGGCCTTTATTGCCTAAATTGTAACATGAGGACCCCTGTGAATTTGGTGCGACTTTTAGGGTGCTTAATTTCGAACTAGTGGGCTAAGATTTGAAACAAACGATCGGTTGGAATTCAGCTTTCAGGGGAGGCCCCTCTCGAGTCTCTGGACGGTTGTGGGGCCGAGCGGCGCCCGTCCAAACAATCAGACAATCAGTTTCGCTCCAGGAGTTGGCCTTTATTGCCTAAATTGTAACATGAGGATCCCTGTGAATTTGGCGCGACTTTTAGGGTGCTTAATTTCGAACTCGTGGGCTAAGATTGGAAACAAACGATCGGTTGGAATTCAGCTTTCAGGGGAGGCCTACCCCGAGTCTCTGGACGATTGTGGGGCCGAGCGGCGAGCGTCAAAGCACTCCGTGTCGCTCAAGTAGTAGGCCTTTATTGACGAAATTGTAACATGACGACCTTTGTTATTTTGGCAGGACTTTTGAGCGCTTAAGTTTTATTCAGTGGGCTGACGTTCGACACACTCGATCGATGTGAATACACCTTTCAGGGCAGGCCACCCCCGAGTCTCTGGACGGTTGCGGGGCCGAGCGGCGCCCGTCCAAACATTCAGTTTCGCTCCAGGAGTCGTCCTTTATTGCCTAAATTGTAACATGAGGACCACTGCGAATTTGGCGCGACTTTTAGGGTGCTTAATTTCGAACTAGTGGGCTAAGATTTGAAACAAACGATCGATAGGAATCCAGCTTTTAGGGGAGGCCTTCCCCGAGTCTCTGGACGGTTGTGGGGCCGAGCGCCACCCGTCCAAACTTTCAGTTTTGCTCCAGGAGTCGGCCTTTATTGTCTAAATTGTAACATGAGGACCCCTGTGAATTTGGCGCGACTTTTAGGGTGCTTAATTTCGAACTCATGGGCTAAGATTTGAAACAAACGATCGGTAGGAATCCAGCTTTCAGGGGAGGCCTCCCCCGAGTCTTTGGACGGTTGTGGGACCGAGCGGCGCCCTTCGAAACATTCAGTTTGGCTCCAGGAGGAGGCCTTTATTGCCTAAATTGTAACATGAGGACCCTTGTGAATTTGGCGCGACTTTTAGGGTGCTTAATTTCGAACTAGTGGGCTAAGATTTGAAACAAACGATCGATAGTAATCCAGCTTTGAGGGGAGGCCTCCCCCGAGTCTCTGGACAGTTGTGGGGCCGAGCGTCGACCGATCCAAACATTCAGTTTTGCTCCAGGTGTAGTCCTTTATTGCCTAAATTGTAACATGAGGACCCCTGTGAATTTGGCGGGACTTTTAGGGTGCTTAATTTCGAACTAGTGGGCTAAGATTTGAAACAAACAATCGATAGGAATCCAGCTTTCAGAGGAGGCCTCCCCCGAGTCTCTGGACGGTTGTGGGGCCGAGCGGCGAGCGTCAAAGCACTCCGTTTCGCTCAAGTAGTAGGCCTTTATTGACGAAATTGTAACATGACGACCTTTGTGATTTTGGCAGGACTTTTGAGCGCTTAAGTTTTATTCAGTGGGCTGACGTTACACATACTCGATCGGTGTGAATCCACCTTTCAGGGGAGGCCACCCCGAGTCTCTGGACGGTTGCGGGGCCGAGCGGCGCCCGTCCAAACATTAACTTACGCTCCAGGAATAGGCCTTTATTACCTAAATTGTAACATGAGGACCCCTGTGAATTTGGCGGGACTTTTAGGGTGATTAATTTCGAACTAGAGGGCTAAGATTTGAAACAAACGATCGATAGGAATCCAGCTTTCAGGGGAGGCCTCCCCCGAGTCACTGGACGGTTGCGGGGTCGAGCGGCGCATGTCCAGACATTAAGTTTCGCTCCAGGAGTCGGCCTTTATTGCCTAAATTGTAACATGAGGACCACTGCGAATTTGGCGCGACTTTTAGGGTGCTTAATTTCGAACTAGTGGGCTAAGATTTGAAACAAACGATCGATAGGAATCCAGGTTTAAGGGGAGGCCTCCCCCGAGTCTCTGGACGGTTGTGGGGCCAAGCGGCTCCTGTCCAAACATTGAGTTTCGCTCCAGGAGTAGGCCTTTATTGCCTAAATTGTAACATGAGGACCCCTGTGAATTTGGTGCGACTTTTAGGGTGCTTAATTTCGAACTAGTGGGCTAAGATTTGAAACAAACGATCGGTTGGAATTCAGCTTTCAGGGGAGGTCCCTCTCGAGTCTCTGGACGGTTGTGGGGCCGAGCGGCGCCCGTCCAAACAATCAGACAATCAGTTTCGCTCCAGGAGTCGGCCTTTATTGCCTAAATTGTAACATGAGGACCACTGCGAATTTGGCGCGACTTTTAGGGTGCTTAATTTCGAACTAGTGGGCTAAGATTTGAAACAAACGATCGATAGAAATCCAGCTTTCAGGGAAATCCTCCCCCGAGTCTCTGGACGGTTGCGGGGCCGAGCGGCTCCTGTTCAAACATTGAGTTTCGCTCCAGGAGTAGGCCTTGATTGCCTAAATTGTAACATGAGGACCCCTGTGAATTTGGCACGACTTTTAGGGTGCTTAATTTCTAACTCGTGGGCTAAGATTGGAAACAAACGATCGGTTGGAATTCAGCTTTCAGCGGAGGGCTACCCCGAGTCTCTGGATGATTGTGGGGCCGAGCGGCGAGCGTCAAAGCACTCCATTTCGCTCAAGTAGTAGGCCTTTATTGAAGAAATTGTAACATGACGACCTTTGTTATTTTGGCAGGACTTTTGAGCGCTTACGTTTTATTCAGTGGGCTGACGTTCGACACACTCGATCGGTGTGAATACACCTTTCAGGGCAGGCCACCCCCGAGTCTCTGGATGGTTGCGGGGCCGAGCGGCGCCCTTCCAAACATTCAGTTTCGCTCCAGGAGTCGTCCTTTATTGCCTAAATTGTAACATGAGGACGCCTGCGAATTTGGCGCGACTTTTAGGGTGCTTAATTTCGAACTAGTGGGCTAAGATTTGAAAGAAACGATCGATAGGAATCCAGCTTTCAGGGGAGGCCTCCCCCGAGTCACTGGACGGTTGCGGGGTCGAGCGGCGCATGTCCAGACATTAAGTTTCGCTCCAGGAGTCGGCCTTTATTGCCTAAATTGTAACATGAGGACCACTGCGAATTTGGCGCGACTTTTAGGGTGCTTAATTTCGAACTAGTGGGCTAAGATTTGAAACAAACGATCGATAGGAATCCAGGTTTAAGGGGAGGCCTCCCCCGAGTCTCTGGACGGTTGTGGGGCCAAGCGGCTCCTGTCCAAACATTGAGTTTCGCTCCAGGAGTAGGCCTTTATTGCCTAAATTGTAACATGAGGACCCCTGTGAATTTGGCACGACTTTTAGGGTGCTTAATTTCGAACTCGTGGGCTAAGATTGGAAACAAACGATCGGTTGGAATTCAGCTTTCAGGGGAGGCCTACCCCGAGTCTCTGGACGATTGTGGGGCCGAGCGGCGAGCGTCAAAGCACTCCGTGTCGCTCAAGTAGTAGGCCTTTATTGACGAAATTGTAACATGACGACCTTTGTTATTTTGGCAGGACTTTTGAGCGCTTAAGTTTTATTCAGTGGGCTGACGTTCGACACACTCGATCGATGTGAATACACCTTTCAGGGCAGGCCACCCCCGAGTCTCTGGACGGTTGCGGGGCCGAGCGGCGCCCGTCCAAACATTCAGTTTCGCTCCAGGAGTCGTCCTTTATTGCCTAAATTGTAACATGAGGACCAATGCGAATTTGGCGCGACTTTTTGGGTGCTTAATTTCGAACTAGTGGGCTAAGATTTGAAACAAACGATCGATAGGAATCCAACTTTCAGGGAAATCCTCCCCCGAGTCTCTGGACGGTTGCGGGGCCGAGCGGCTCCTGTTCAAACATTGAGTTTCGCTCCAGGAGTAGGCCTTGATTGCCTAAATTGTAACATGAGGACCCCTGTGAATTTGGCACGACTTTTAGGGTGCTTAATTTCGAACTCGTGGGCTAAGATTTGAAACAAACGATCGGTTGGAATTCAGCTTTCAGGGGAGGCCTACCCCGAGTCTCTGGACGGTTGTGGGGCCGAGCGGCGAGCGTCAAAGCACTCCGTTTCGCTCAAGTAGTAGGCCTTTATTGACGAAATTGTAACATGACGACCTTTGTTATTTTGGCAGGACTTTTGAGCGCTTAAGTTTTATTCAGTGGGCTGACGTTCGACACACTCGATTGGTGTGAATCCACCTTTCAGGGCAGGCCACCCCCGAGTCTCTGGACGGTTGCGGGGCCGAGCGGCGCCCGTCCAAACATTAACTTACGCTCCAGGAATAGGCCTTTATTACCTAAATTGTAACATGAGGACCCCTGTGAATTTGGCGGGACTTTTAGGGTGATTAATTTCGAACTAGAGGGCTAAGATTTGAAACAAACGATCGATAGGAATCCAGCTTTCAGGGGAGGCCTCCCCCGAGTCACTGGACGGTTGCGGGGTCGAGCGGCGCATGTCCAGACATTAAGTTTCGCTCCAGGAGTCGGCCTTTATTGCCTAAATTGTAACATGAGGACCACTGCGAATTTGGCGCGACTTTTAGGGTGCTTAATTTCGAACTAGTGGGCTAAGATTTGAAACAAACGATCGATAGGAATCCAGGTTTAAGGGGAGGCCTCCCCCGAGTCTCTGGACGGTTGTGGGGCCGAGCGGCTCCTGTCCAAACATTGAGTTTCGCTCCAGGAGTAGGCCTTTATTGCCTAAATTGTAACATGAGGACCCCTGTGAATTTGGTGCGACTTTTAGGGTGCTTAATTTCGAACTAGTGGGCTAAGATTTGAAACAAACGATCGGTTGGAATTCAGCTTTCAGGGGAGGCCCCTCTCGAGTCTCTGGACGGTTGTGGGGCCGAGCGGCGCCCGTCCAAACAATCAGACAATCAGTTTCGCTCCAGGAGTTGGCCTTTATTGCCTAAATTGTAACATGAGGATCCCTGTGAATTTGGCGCGACTTTTAGGGTGCTTAATTTCGAACTCGTGGGCTAAGATTGGAAACAAACGATCGGTTGGAATTCAGCTTTCAGGGGAGGCCTACCCCGAGTCTCTGGACGATTGTGGGGCCGAGCGGCGAGCGTCAAAGCACTCCGTGTCGCTCAAGTAGTAGGCCTTTATTGACGAAATTGTAACATGACGACCTTTGTTATTTTGGCAGGACTTTTGAGCGCTTAAGTTTTATTCAGTGGGCTGACGTTCGACACACTCGATCGATGTGAATACACCTTTCAGGCCAGGCCACCCCCGAGTCTCTGGACGGTTGCGGGGCCGAGCGGCGCCCGTCCAAACATTCAGTTTCGCTCCAGGAGTCGTCCTTTATTGCCTAAATTGTAACATGAGGACCACTGCGAATTTGGCGCGACTTTTAGGGTGCTTAATTTCGAACTAGTGGGCTAAGATTTGAAAGAACCGATCGATACGAATCCAGCTTTCAGGTGAATCCTCCCCCGAGTCTCTGGACGGTTGCGGGGCCGAGCGGCTCCTGTTCAAACATTGAGTTTCGCTCCAGGAGTAGGCCTTGATTGCCTAAATTGTAACATGAGGACCACTGTGAATTTGGCGCGACTTTTAGGGTGCCTAATTTCTAACTCGTGGGCTAAGATTGGAAACAAACGATCGGTTGGAATTCAGCTTTCAGCGGAGGGCTACCCCGAGTCTCTGGACGATTGTGGGGCCGAGCGGCGAGCGTCAAAGCACTCCATTTCGCTCAAGTAGTAGGCCTTTATTGAAGAAATTGTAACATGACGACCTTTGTTATTTTGGCAGGACTTTTGAGCACTTAAGTTTTATTCAGTGGGCTGACGTTCGACACACTCGATCGGTGTGAATACACCTTTCAGGGCAGGCCACCCCCGAGTCTCTGGATGGTTGCGGGGCCGAGCGGCGCCCTTCCAAACATTCAGTTTCGCTCCAGGAGTCGTCCTTTATTGCCTAAATTGTAACATGAGGACGCCTGCGAATTTGGCGCGACTTTTAGGGTGCTTAATTTCGAACTAGTGGGCTAAGATTTGAAAGAAACGATCGATAGGAATCCAGCTTTCAGGGAAATCCTCCCCCGAGTCTCTGGACGGTTGCGGGGCCGAGCGGCTCCTGTTCAAACATTGAGTTTCGCTCCAGGAGTAGGCCTTGATTGCCTAAATTGTAACATGAGGACCCCTGTGAATTTGGCACGACTTTTAGGGTGCTTAATTTCGAACTCGTGGGCTAAGATTGGAAACAAACGATCGGTTGGAATTCAGCTTTCAGCGGAGGGCTACCCCGAGTCTCTGGACGATTGTGGGGCCGAGCGGCGAGCGTCAAAGCACTCCATTTCGCTCAAGTAGTAGGCCTTTATTGAAGAAATTGTAACATGACGACCTTTGTTATTTTGGCAGGACTTTTGATCGCTTAAGTTTTATTCAGTGGGCTGACGTTCGACACACTCGATCGGTGTGAATACACCTTTCAGGGCAGGCCACCCCCGAGTCTCTGGATGTTTGCGGGGCCGAGCGGCGCCCGTCCAAACATTAACTTATGCTCCAGGAATAGGCCTTTATTACCTAAATTGTAACATGAGGACCCCTGTGAATTTGGCGGGACTTTTAGGGTGATTAATTTCGAACTAGAGGGCTAAGATTTGAAACAAACGATCGATAGGAATCCAGCTTTCAGGGGAGGCCTCCCCCGAGTCACTGGACGGTTGCGGGGTCGAGCGGCGCATGTCCAGACATTAAGTTTCGCTCCAGGAGTCGGCCTTTATTGCCTCAATTGTAACATGAGGACCACTGCGAATTTGGCGCGACTTTTAGGGTGCTTAATTTCGAACTAGTGGGCTAAGATTTGAAACAAACGATCGATAGGAATCCAGGTTTAAGGGGAGGTCTCCCCGAGTCTCTGGACGGTTGTGGGGCCGAGCGGCTCCTGTCCAAACATTGAGTTTCGCTCCAGTAGTAGGCCTTTATTGCCTAAATTGTAACATGAGGACCCCTGTGAATTTGGTGCGACTTTTAGGGTGCTTAATTTCGAACTAGTGGGCTAAGATTTGAAACAAACGATCGGTTGGAATTCAGCTTTCAGGGGAGGCCCCTCTCGAGTCTCTGGACGGTTGTGGGGCCGAGCGGCGCCCGTCCAAACAATCAGACAATCAGTTTCGCTCCAGGAGTTGGCCTTTATTGCCTAAATTGTAACATGAGGATCCCTGTGAATTTGGCGCGACTTTTAGGGTGCTTAATTTCGAACTCGTGGGCTAAGATTGGAAACAAACGATCGGTTGGAATTCAGCTTTCAGGGGAGGCCTACGCCGTGTCTCTGGACGATTGTGGGGCCGAGCGGCGAGCGTCAAAGCACTCCGTGTCGCTCAAGTAGTAGGCCTTTATTGACGAAATTGTAACATGACGACCTTTGTTATTTTGGCAGGACTTTTGAGCGCTTAAGTTTTATTCAGTGGGCTGACGTTCGACACACTCGATCGATGTGAATACACCTTTCAGGCCAGGCCACCCCCGAGTCTCTGGACGGTTGCGGGGCCGAGCGGCGCCCGTCCAAACATTCAGTTTCGCTCCAGGAGTCGTCCTTTATTGCCTAAATTGTAACATGAGGACCACTGCGAATTTGGCGCGACTTTTTGGGTGCTTAATTTCGAACTAGTGGGCTAAGATTTGAAACAAACGATCGATAGGAATCCAACTTTCAGGGAAATCCTCCCCCGAGTCTCTGGACGGTTGCGGGGCCGAGCGGCTCCTGTCCAAACATTGAGTTTCGCTCCAGGAGTAGGCCTTTATTGCCTAAATTGTAACATGAGGACCCTTGTGAATTTGGCACGACTTTTAGGGTGCTTAATTTCGAACTCGTGGGCTAAGATTAGAAACAAATGATCGGTTGGAATTCAGCTTTCAGCGGAGGGCTACCCCGAGTCTCTGGATGATTGTGGGGCCGAGCGGCGAGCGTCAAAGCACTCCATTTCGCTCAAGTAGTAGGCCTTTATTGAAGAAATTGTAACATGACGACCTTTGTTATTTTGGCAGGACTTTTGAGCGCTTAAGTTTTATTCAGTGGGCTGACGTTCGACACACTCGATCGGTGTGAATACACCTTTCAGGGCAGGCCACCCCCGAGTCTCTGGATGGTTGCGGGGCCGAGCGGCGCCTGTCCAAACATTGAGTTTCGCTCCAGGAGTCGGCCTTTATTGCCTAAATTGTAACATGAGGACCACTGTGAATTTGGCGCGACTTTTCGGGTGCTTAATTTGGAACTAGTGGGCTAAGATTTGAAACACACGATCGATAGGAATCCAGCTTTCAGGGAAATCCTCCCCCGAGTCTCTGGACGGTTGCGGGGCCGAGCGGCTCCTGTCCAAACATTGAGTTTCGCTCCAGGAGTAGGCCTTTATTGCCTAAATTGTAACATGAGGACCCCTGTGAATTTGGCACGACTTTTAGGGTGCTTAATTTCGAACTCGTGGGCTAAGATTAGAAACAAATGATCGGTTGGAATTCAGCTTTCAGCGGAGGGCTACCCCGAGTCTCTGGACGATTGTGGGGCCGAGCGGCGAGCGTCAAAGCACTCCATTTCGCTCAAGTAGTAGGCCTTTATTGAAGAAATTGTAACATGACGACCTTTGTTATTTTGGCAGGACTTTTGAGCGCTTAAGTTTTATTCAGTGGGCTGACGTTCGACACACTCGATCGGTGTGAATACACCTTTCAGGGCAGGCCACCCCCGAGTCTCTGGATGGTTGCGGGGCCGAGCGGCGCCCGTCCAAACATTAACTTATGCTCCAGGAATAGGCCTTTATTACCTAAATTGTAACATGAGGACCCCTGTGAATTTGGCGGGACTTTTAGGGTGATGAATTTCGAACTAGAGGGCTAAGATTTGAAACAAACGATCGATAGGAATCCAGCTTTCAGGGGAGGCCTCCCCCGAGTCACTGGACGGTTGCGGGGTCGAGCGGCGCATGTCCAGACATTAAGTTTCGCTCCAGGAGTCGGCCTTTATTGCCTCAATTGTAACATGCGGACCACTGCGAATTTGGCGCGACTTTTAGGGTGCTTAATTTCGAACTAGTGGGCTAAGATTTGAAACAAACGATCGATAGGAATCCAGGTTTAAGGGGAGGCCTCCCCCGAGTCTCTGGACGGTTGTGGGGCCGAGCGGCTCCTGTCCAAACATTGAGTTTCGCTCCAGGAGTAGGCCTTTATTGCCTAAATTGTAACATGAGGACCCCTGTGAATTTGGTGCGACTTTTAGGGTGCTTAATTTCGAACTAGTGGGCTAAGATTTGAAACAAACGATCGGTTGGAATTCAGCTTTCAGGGGAGGCCCCTCTCGAGTCTCTGGACGGTTGTGGGGCCGAGCGGCGCCCGTCCAAACAATCAGACAATCAGTTTCGCTCCAGGAGTTGGCCTTTATTGCCTAAATTGTAACATGAGGATCCCTGTGAATTTGGGGCGACTTTTAGGGTGCTTAATTTCGAACTCGTGGGCTAAGATTGGAAAAAAACGATCGGTTGGAATTCAGCTTTCAGGGGAGGCCTACCCCGAGTCTCTGGACGATTGTGGGGCCGAGCGGCGAGCATCAAAGCACTCCGTGTCGCTCAAGTAGTAGGCCTTTATTGACGAAATTGTAACATGACGACCTTTGTTATTTTGGCAGGACTTTTGAGCGCTTAAGTTTTATTCAGTGGGCTGACGTTCGACACACTCGATCGATGTGAATACACCTTTCAGGCCAGGCCACCCCCGAGTCTCTGGACGGTTGCGGGGCCGAGCGGCGCCCATCCAAACATTCAGACAATCAGTTTCGCTCCAGGAGTTGGCCTTTATTGCCTAAATTGTAACATGAGGATCCCTGTGAATTTGGCGCGACTTTTAGGGTGCTTAATTTCGAACTAGTGGGCTAAGATTTTAAACAAACGATCGATAGGAATCCAGCTTTCAGGGAAATCCTCCACCGAGTCTCTGGACGGTTGCGGGGCCGAGCGGCTCCTGTTCAAACATTGAGTTTCGCTCCAGGAGTAGGCCTTGATTGCCTAAATTGTAACATGAGGACCCCTGTGAATTTGGCACGACTTTTAGGGTGCTTAATTTCTAACTCGTGGGCTAAGATTGGAAACAAACGATCGGTTGGAATTCAGCTTTCAGCGGAGGGCTACCCCGAGTCTCTGGACGATTGTGGGGCCGAGCGGCGAGCGTCAAAGCACTCCATTTCGCTCAAGTAGTAGGCCTTTATTGAAGAAATTGTAACATGACGACCTTTGTTATTTTGGCAGGACTTTTGAGCACTTAAGTTTTATTCAGTGGGCTGACGTTCGACACACTCGATCGGTGTGAATACACCTTTCAGGGCAGGCCACCCCCGAGTCTCTGGATGGTTGCGGGGCCGAGCGGCGCCCGTCCAAACATTAACTTATGCTCCAGGAATAGGCCTTTATTACCTAAATTGTAACATGAGGACCCCTGTGAATTTGGCGGGACTTTTAGGGTGATTAATTTCGAACTAGAGGGCTAAGATTTGAAACAAACGATCGATAGGAATCCAGCTTTCAGGGGAGGCCTCCCCCGAGTCACTGGACGGTTGCGGGGTCGAGCGGCGCATGTCCAGACATTAAGTTTCGCTCCAGGAGTCGGCCTTTATTGCCTAAATTGTAACATGAGGACCCCTGTGAATTTGGTGCGACTTTTAGGGTGCTTAATTTCGAACTAGTGGGCTAAGATTTGAAACAAACGATCGGTTGGAATTCAGCTTTCAGGGGAGGCCCCTCTCGAGTCTCTGGACGGTTGTGGGGCCGAGCGGCGCCCGTCCAAACAATCAGACAATCAGTTTCGCTCCAGGAGTTGGCCTTTATTGCCTAAATTGTAACATGAGGATCCCTGTGAATTTGGCGCGACTTTTAGGGTGCTTAATTTCGAACTCGTGGGCTAAGATTGGAAAAAAACGATCGGTTGGAATTCAGCTTTCAGGGGAGGCCTACGCCGAGTCTCTGGACGATTGTGGGGCCGAGCGGCGAGCGTCAAAGCACTCCGTGTCGCTCAAGTAGTAGGCCTTTATTGACGAAATTGTAACATGACGACCTTTGTTATTTTGGCAGGACTTTTGAGCGCTTAAGTTTTATTCAGTGGGCTGACGTTCGACACACTCGATCGATGTGAATACACCTTTCAGGGCAGGCCACCCCCGAGTCTCTGGACGGTTGCGGGGCCGAGCGGCGCCCGTCCATACATTCAGTTTCGCTCCAGGAGTCGTCCTTTATTGCCTAAATTGTAACATGAGGACCACTGCGAATTTGGCGCGACTTTTTGGGTGCTTAATTTCGAACTAGTGGGCTAAGATTTGAAACAAACGATCGATAGGAATCCAACTTTCAGGGAAATCCTCCCCCGAGTCTCTGGACGGTTGCGGGGCCGAGCGGCGCCCGTCCAAACATTAACTAATGCTCCAGGAATAGGCCTTTATTACCTAAATTGTAACATGAGGACCCCTGTGAATTTGGCACGACTTTTAGGGTGCTTAATTTCGAACTCGTGGGCTAAGATTGGAAACAAACGATCGGTTGGAATTCAGCTTTCAGCGGAGGGCTACCCCGAGTCTCTGGACGATTGTGGGGCCGAGCAGCGAGCGTCAAAGCACTCCATTTCGCTCAAGTAGTAGGCCTTTATTGAAGAAATTGTAACATGACGACCTTTGTTATTTTGGCAGGACTTTTGAGCGCTTAAGTTTTATTCAGTGGGCTGACGTTCGACACACTCGATCGGTGTGAATACACCTTTCAGGGCAGGCCACCCCCGAGTCTCTGGATGGTTGCGGGGCCGAGCGGCGCCCATCCAAACATTAACTTATGCTCCAGGAATAGGCCTTTATTACCTAAATTGTAACATGAGGACCCCTGTGAATTTGGCGGGACTTTTAGGGTGATTAATTTCGAACTAGAGGGCTAAGATTTGAAACAAACGATCGATAGGAATCCAGCTTTCAGGGGAGGCCTCCCCCGAGTCACTGGACGGTTGCGGGGTCGAGCGGCGCATGTCCAGACATTAAGTTTCGCTCCAGGAGTCGGCCTTTATTGCCTCAATTGTAACATGAGGACCACTGCGAATTTGGCGCGACTTTTAGGGTGCTTAATTTCGAACTAGTGGGCTAAGATTTGAAACAAACGATCGATAGGAATCCAGGTTTAAGGGGAGGCCTCCCCCGAGTCTCTGGACGGTTGTGGGGCCGAGCGGCTCCTGTCCAAACATTGAGTTTCGCTCCAGGAGTAGGCCTTTATTGCCTAAATTGTAACATGAGGACCCCTGTGAATTTGGTGCGACTTTTAGGGTGCTTAATTTCGAACTAGTGGGCTAAGATTTGAAACAAACGATCGGTTGGAATTCAGCTTTCAGGGGAGGCCCCTCTCGAGTCTCTGGACGGTTGTGGGGCCGAGCGGCGCCTTGTCCAAACAATCAGACAATCAGTTTCGCTCCAGGAGTTGGCCTTTATTGCCTAAATTGTAACATGAGGATCCCTGTGAATTTGGCGCGACTTTTAGGGTGCTTAATTTCGAACTCGTGGGCTAAGATTGGAAACAAACGATCGGTTGGAATTCAGCTTTCAGGGGAGGCCTACCCCGAGTCTCTGGACGATTGTGGGGCCGAGCGGCGAGCGTCAAAGCACTCCGTGTCGCTCAAGTAGTAGGCCTTTATTGACGAAATTGTAACATGACGACCTTTGTTATTTTGGCAGGACTTTTGAGCGCTTAAGTTTTATTCAGTGGGCTGACGTTCGACACACTCGATCGATGTGAATACACCTTTCAGGGCAGGCCACCCCCGAGTCTCTGGACGGTTGCGGGGCCGAGCGGCGCCCGTCCAAACATTCAGTTTCGCTCCAGGAGTCGTCCTTTATTGCCTAAATTGTAACATGAGGACCACTGCGAATTTGGCGCGACTTTTAGGGTGCTTAA
>NW_026903372.1:0-5084 GCF_024500385.1 Phyllopteryx taeniolatus
TGTTAAATATATTCTAGAAGTTATCATTTATTTGCTTAGCTTGCATTAGTATTATGGACGATTTTAGATGTCTCGCCTTCGAAAAGATGACTCAGCATCATCCGATGGAAGGGCGCCTGGACCAAGGACGTGATCGGATGTGGTCGGGGACGTGACAGGTGTTGGTCCAATGTTTTGTGTTGTGTCTTATTGTTTAGAACATTATGTCTGGGAAAAACCCTCCTATTTTCAAATAAATGCAGGAGCGACGGGAGAGATTGGTTAGAGCGTGTTGAGAGGCTGTGATCTGAACAATCTCCCATACGCCCTCCTCATGAGAAAAAGAAACCAGCGTCTTCATTCCTTTTGTGTCTATTTTTTATAATGTTGGGTAAGATAAATCCAACATTAAATTGGTCCTTCGAGCCGGATGTCAACACACCCGAGGATTCCAGTTGTGGAGCCGACTTCCAGTTAAGAGACCGTGGCCACGGCAAGTAAGACCCTTTACGGGACTGGTCTTCGTTCTCCTCAACTGGGATCTGAAGGTTGACGACAATCCACAGGATTGAAGACGACTGGTGAGTTAAATTTAAATTTTTTTTAGGAAAAAGGACGCCGGAGTCCAGAAATTCCGCGAGGACGGCGGAGTCCTGTACGTACTTAAATTCCGTGTTTAATAAACCCTGTGGATACTAGTCAATGGCGGGTAGAATAAAGAAACTAGGAAAGTTTCGTGGCGTCGTAGTTAAATTCCGTATAGGATGGCGGAGTCCTCTAATGAGCTGTTGACAGACGTAGTTAAATTCCGTATGGGACGGCGGAGTCCTCTGACGAGCCAGTGTGAATGAAAACTGTTTGAATGAGAGTGTAAATGGGAAATGGGAAACCACTAGGTTTTTCATTCCATACCAAAACAGTGGGAAAGTAAACGGTGGACTTTTGTGGATGCAAAGGCAAGAATTCTCCACTCGAAAGAGTTGAAGTGAGAATTACCACAGAAAGTAAATTTGAATCACCGTCCTACTGAAAAGAAACAGTGTTCTAGACTACCCTAGGTAGTATTACACTGAACCAAATTCTTTCAAATGGGGAAAGGAAGTAGTAAAATAAAAAACAGGAATACACTGCAGTGTAAAGGTTGGAGGTTCATTAAATTAAATTTAAAAGAAAAAAAGAAACAGGATCCTGATAAAATTTTATATTTAGAGACAGGGATAACCGAACACGGCTTTACAGGTTGGTTAAATACACAAAAAATAGCCGCGTTGCAGGAATCAAATTATATAAAAAATAAAAGACAAGCCACCGTTAAACGTGGGAAAGGCTGTTGTCTGCAGCCTTGGAGCTTATCACAAAAATAGAAGATAAAAAAGAATGTGATGAGCTGCAGTAATACAGAGCATGCGTACCAAACCCACGCACATTGTTAAATTCATTAAGACCAGACGCTACTGTGTTTACAGTAGTGGACATTAATGCATTAATGCATTAATGCATTCTTTTCAGTACCAATAGAAAATAACAGTCAATTTTGGTTTGCATTCACATTTGAAAAAAAAAAAAAAAATATATATATATATATATATATATATATATACATTTACTAGATTACCGCAAGGTCACTGTGAAAGTCTAACTAATTATTCACAAGTTATGACAACACGCATGTCTTCTGGCATCTACAGATGAAGACACATGCAAAGATTCATTGACCTTACTGCATCATCTAACAGAAGAGGGACATAAAGTTAACAAAAATAAATTGCAATGATGTAAAAGACAAGTTAAATGTCTAGGCCATAATTTAAGTATAGGAGGAAAGACTATATTAGAAGACAGGAGAGCTATAGTCTTAAAAAATCCTAAACCACAGACGAAGAAACATAATAATCATTTTTAGGTCTGACAAATTATTGTCACCATTGTCAAAATTAATATATGAAAACAACCTTAAAATGACATCACCTGTTTAATGGAGTACAGAGGCAGAAAAGGCCTTCTGTGACATTAAACAACATTTGGTCTCCAGTGCTGCGCTAGGCCTTCCAAATTTAATGATAAAACATTCATTCAAATGGTAGATTGTAAAAGCTATTGCATGACCTCCGTACTTACACAACAATACGGTGATAAGACCAATAGCTTATTTTTCAACTAGAGAGCAGTTCACCCTAAAGGTCCCACATACAGTGTCTGCTCTCCTATTGCAAATCACCTGCAAGACATTTATCTTGCATTGCCATCTTGCTATCAGAACCACATTTGACTGTTGAGCGATGCACAACCTTAAATCCAGCCACACTAACACCCTTAATGATGAATGCACGCAGCATGATTGACAGGAATTGGCTGAACAAGCTGCTGAATTAGTAGCATTAATCGAGGCATGCAAACTAATGATAAATAAAGATGGTACAATCTATACTGATAGCCAATATGAGTATTCCACAACAAGAACGCAATTATTGGGAAAAACAAAGTGCAAAACTACAAAATGAAATTTACATTAGCACAGGAAAAAAAAAAAAAAAAAAAAAAAAACTATTCAAATGGGCTGCTATATTGAGACATGCTGTGTCACGTCTCAACCGGAGGGATGGTGGCACAGATAGATTGACACTTTACAGCCCTAAAAAATAGCAGAAAGAAACACGTGGGTTCATTTAACACACTGTAAGAGTCATTTCAGCTGAGTACTCAAATTGGGAAGGTGAGCAAAAGTCTGATAACAGAGCGGGAGCAGATGTGTAGATTCTGAAAACGCTTGCTGGTCAGTGAAGAAAAAAGACACCAACCCTTTTAGTGAGAACTCAGCAGAAAGGCACACCCACGTTGGTTATGAGATTCGATAAGTTGTTACGTAGCAACTTTGGCTACTATGATGTTGGTTTTGTTTTTGTGGTACATGGGACGTCCCACCCTCAATGATAAAACCCATTTTTTAGATAGAAAATCACCTACCAACTGGACCAATATGACGAACCCAATAACAAATTGTTTTAATCATTAACTCGTATCAAAAGGAGTACAGCTGATGATCAAAATTGTGGGCATGGCCTCCAAATGCGGCAAAACGGTTTAATATTTTGTGCCCCCAAAATCAAGCTGCTTTAATCATAATTCCATATGCGGCTCTCACCAATGATGCTCAAGAGAATGGGCAGAATTGGGGATTTAGATATGACTGGTATGCAACTATAGGTTTTGAATGGAAACACCTTATTGGTGAAACAGGTTATGATTGGTCCAGTTGGTCAAAAAGAACAGCAAAAGAACAAAGAAAGAAGTTTAACATAAGCAAACCGGCCCATAGTTTAATATTGAAATACAAGTCACCCAATGTGTTTGATAGTGAGCTTGTGGGCCTATTCTGGTGGAAAAGATCCCCACTTCCAAGTAGTATTGTGTTATAGGAACCGTGTTAAACCAAAAATGCCATTGAAAACTTCAGAGAAAGGTAGACAAATTTTAATGGTTAACAACATAACTACTGATGATTGGTTCCTTGTTGTCACAGGAGTTTCAGGACAAAATAACAATTGGTTACTATTGATGGAACAAGCAGCAAATGTAGCGAGAAAAGATTGTGTTGTTTGCATGGGTCCCAGGCCTTTGTTGCGCATAGTTCCGGCATAATTATCACAAGATTGTATTGTTCCATTTGCACACTGATTGAGGAGCATCTGCAACATTTGCACAACCATTGTCCCAGATTATCGCACTACTCGTCACTTTAAACCGCATACACTCCTTGAAGTCTCAGCGCCCTTTGCACAATGATCTTTGCACCGGACTATTGCGATATTAGTCATTCAAACTGCTGCTAGAGGACTGCATCTTTTTGCACAATTATTTTTTGTCAATGTCTTTATGTCTCCAAAGTGTTCTGTAAATTGACTGTCTGTTGTACTAGAGCGGCTCCAACTACCGGAGACAAATTCCTTGTGTGTTTTGGACATACTTGACAAAAAAGAGATTTATCCTGGCAGAGGCAAAATTATCCAACATAAACCATACATGGTGTTCCTTGTGGGGTTCCTAATCAATACAAATTAGCTGACCAAGTTGCAGGAGGATTTGAATACTTCATATGCTGTTGGTGTACGATTAATAAAAATGTTGATGGGATAAACTATATCCACTTCAATGTACAGAGATTAGGAAATTGGACTCAGAGTGGGTTGGAAGCTGTGCACGAGCAGCTCAAGGACGTTCCAAAGACCGCATAGCTGTCGACATGCTCCTCGCAAGAGAGGGAGGTGTTTGCGGTATGTTTGGAGAACAAACAATACTGCTTCAGATGGCAGCTTGACCAGAGCCATCGATGGTCTACGGACCCTCAATCAACACTCCTTGTGAAACAGCTGAATGGACGTTTTTGGTAAATATAAAACCCTAATTTCACCAATATTGATATCAATTGCTGTTTTTGCAGCCATTCTGACATTGTGTGGATGTTGTTGTATCCCATGCATTCGGGCATTAATCAGTAAATTAATCACCACAGCCATAACCCACATGGAACCGTATGGAGCAGATTTATCCTTTATTGGAGGTTGATAATAATGACGATGATGATGATGATGTTGTTTTACCTGATTTGTTTCCTGATCCAGGTGATTACGATGTTTAAACTACAACATTCATGTATGACAAGTTTACTCTGAGTGTAAATGTATTTGTTTCATAAAAATGATTCTACAATTAAAAATCGAAATGAAGTGACTGTAAGATGATATGAGAATTTGTGCAAATACATGATAAACAGGAGGGAAATGTTAAATATATTCTAGAAGTTATCATTTATTTGCTTAGCTTGCATTAGTATTATGGACGATTTTAGATGTCTCGCCTTCGAAAAGATGACTCAGCATCATCCGATGGAAGGGCGCCTGGACCAAGGACGTGATCGGATGTGGTCGGGGACGTGACAGGTGTTGGTCCAATGTTTTGTGTTGTGTCTTATTGTTTAGAACATTATGTCTGGGAAAAACCCTCCTATTTTCAAATAAATGCAGGAGCGACGGGAGAGATTGGTTAGAGCGTGTTGAGAGGCTGTGATCTGAACAATCTCCCATACGCCCTCCTCATGAGAAAAAGAA
>NW_026903373.1:0-5070 GCF_024500385.1 Phyllopteryx taeniolatus
ATCTGTGATGATCATGTCGATATGTGCCACCATAACTTTGGCTTGTAGGCTGGAGAATGAGATCGTCTTTTCTGGCGTTATGTTGGCATCGCTTCTCGGCCTTTTAGCTAAGATCAAGTGTTGTATCTGTTCTTATCAGTTTAATATCTGATACATCGTATTGTGTGATGCATTGCAATATGGCGTTTGTTGTGGCTCTTGGAAATGACTTATGAATGACAAAAAATATGTTTGATCAAATATTGTGTCGACATGAAATAATAAAATATTGTTTCAACGTACTCTGTGTGTGTAACTGGTAATGGTAGTAATCATATACAGGTAAATCTAAAAAACAAAAAATGGAAAACTCAATGGATTTCAGTACTCATACATAGAGATTCTTGAAACACTTGTTTGATAGTAGTTTGTTACATTATATTCTAGATTAACCCTAACCCTAAAGCTCCTTCTGACTGGGGACTCTGCCAGACATTACCAGCACACCCTCACAATACGTAATTCTCTTTCATGTCGAACTGACATCTGCCCCCAACATCGAAGCAAACACACCACCCAGTGGGAATCAGATTGCAGCTCCGCCCCTCTTTTCACCCCAGTGTCCAAGAAATGCGGCAGCATGTCCGATGACACGACCACAAAGTCGATCATCGAACTGCGACCTTAGGTTGTCCTGGTGTCAAGTGCTCATCTGGAAACCCTTATGTGTGAAGATGGTGTTCATTATTGACAGTCTGTGACGAGCACATTATTCCTATAAGTAAGCACGACTCGCGCTTAGATCGGGGAGGGGTGAGGAGGCTTTCGCCTTTATCACGCCCTTCCGAGTCACATTGTCACTCGCCATGTGAGCACTGAATTCCCCCTCAGCAGAGGCGCACTCACAAAAAGGAAATGAATGACAGAATGGACACATTGTCTTTATACACTAGACACTGTCAGGAGTGGGATTTGAACCCACGCCTCCATAGAGACTGCAACCTGAATGCAGCGCCTTGGACCGCTCGGCCATCCTGACAGTAGTACTTTGTGTTGTTTAGAAGGAACAAAGGGTCCGGATCTTTATTCACCCCAGGCGGTCTGCTCATCCGGTGGGCGACCCGTTCGAGAGCATTGGAATGTAGTCAAAGTGCAAGAGCCCCCATACCAAGCATTGGTGGTTCAGTGGTAGAATTCTCGCCTGCCACGCTGGAGGCCCGGGTCCGATTCCCGGCCAATGCAGCTTGACTGTTTTGTGTATATTCAGCTCTATTTGAGGTAAATGAGTACAAACTCCTTCTGCTTGCAAAACACACATTTTCCTCTCCCGGTACTGGACGACCGAGGACAGGAACCAAGTGTTTGTTGGTCACATCTTGTCAGAAGTGGGTCATATGCGTAGACTTTGCGAACTTAGTTCACCAACTTGGCGCGCTGGGCCATCCTCACAAATATTCCTTGTGTTGTTTCGTGGCAGTGTTGGGCAGAAACAATGATAACACCCGAGTCGTACCAATTTTTGTTGGACTGGAAAGCCAAGGAGAGGAAACAGACAGTTTTTGTCAGTCTAATCACACAAGAAGCAGAATGTCAACCCGCATACCCGTAGATATTGCAACCTGAATGGAGTTGCTTGGACGGCTCAGCCACTCCGACAGACTTCGATTGTGTTGTTTTTCATTGCATCATAGTTTTCTGATGTTTATATGCATGCCAGTGCCTCTGACTTACTGACTCAATACTCATCTGAAATGTAGGAATCCAAGTCAAGAGCAGGAGAATGAAGACAAAGTCTGTTGACAGAACATGGGCCACTCGTACTTAATGTCCCCTGCTTCCCCCGGGACATGGACAAAGTTTTGCCGGAGGTGGGAGTTGAAGCTCCTTCTGACTGGGGACTCTGCCAGACATTACCAGCACACCCTCACAATACGTAATTCTCTTTCATGTCGAACTGACATCTGCCCCCAACATCGAAGCAAACACACCACCCAGTGGGAATCAGATTGCAGCTCCGCCCCTCTTTTCACTCCAGTGTCCAAGAAATGCGGCAGCATGTCCGATGACACGACCACAAAGTCGATCATCGAACTGCGACCTTAGGTTGTCCTGGTGTCAAGTGCTCATCTGGAAACCCTTATGTGTGAAGATGGTGGTCATTATTGACAGTCTGTGACGAGCACATTATTCCTATAAGTAAGCACGACTCGCGCTTAGATCGGGGAGGGGTGAGGAGGCTTTCGCCTTTATCACGCCCTTCCGAGTCACATTGTCACTCGCCATGTGAGCACTGAATTCCCCCTCAGCAGAGGCGCACTCACAAAAAGGAAATGAACGACAGAATGGACACATTGTCTTTATACACTAGACACTGTCAGGAGTGGGATTTGAACCCACACCTCCATAGAGACTGGAACCTGAATGCAGCCCCTTGGACCGCTCGGCCATCCTGACAGTAGTACGTTGCGTTGTTTAGAAGGAACAAAGGGTCCGGGTCTTTATTCACCCCAGGGGGTCTGCTCATCCGGTGGGCGACCCGTTCGAGAGCATTGGAATGTAGTCAAAGTGCAAGAGCCCCCATACCAAGCATTGGTGGTTCAGTGGTTGTTAAATATATTTTAGAAGTTATCATTTATTTGCTTAGCTTGCATTAGTATTATGGACGATTTTAGATGTCTCGCCTTCAAAAAGATGACTCAGCATCATCGATGGAAGGGCGCCTGGATCAAGGACGTGATCGGATGTGGTCGGGGACGTGACAGGTGTTGGTCCAATGTTTTGTGTTGTGTCTTATTGTTTAGAACATTATGTCTGGGAAAAACCCTCCTATTTTCAAATAAATGCAGGAGCGACGGGAGAGATTGGTTAGAGCGTGTTGAGAGACTGTGATCTGAACAATCTCCCATACGCCCTCCTCATGAGAAAAGAAACCAGTGTCTTCATTCCTTTTGTGTCTATTTTTTATAATGTTGGGTAAGATAAATACAACATTAAATTGGTCCTTCGAGCCGGATGTCAACACACTCGAGGATTCCAGTTGTGGAGCCGATTTCCAGTTAAGAGACCGTGGCCACGGCAAGTAAGACCCTTTACGGGACTGCTCTTCGTTCTCCTCAACTGGGATCTGAAGGTTGACGGCAATACACAGGATTGAAGACGACTGGTGAGTTAAATTTAAAAAAAATTTGTTGGAAAAAGGACGGCGGAGTCCGACAAATTCCGCGAGGACGGCGTAGTCCTGTACGTACTTAAATTCCATGTTTAATAAACCCCGTGAATACTAGTTAATGGCGGGTAAAATAAAGAAACTAGGAAAGTGTTGGATTTATCTTACCCAACATTATACAAAATAGACACAAAAGGAATGAATACACTGGTTTCTTTTTCTCATGAGGAGGGCGTATGGGAGATTGTTCAGATCACAGCCTCTCAACACGCTCTAAACAATCTCTCCCGTTGCTCCTGCATTTATTTGAAAATAGGAGGGATTTACAAATCATAATGTTCTAAGCAATAAGACACAACACAAAATATTTGATAATAAGATGGGTTTTTCCCAGACATAGTATTCTAAACAATAAGACACGACACAAAATATTGGACCAACACTTGTCCCGACCCGACCACATCCGATCACGTCCTTGGTCCAGGCGCCCTTCCATCGGATGATGCTGAGTCATCTTTTCGAAGGCGAGACATCTAAAATCGTCCATAATACTAATGCAAGTTCTGTAAATTGACTGTCTGTTGTACTAGAGCGGCTCCAACTACCGGAGACAAATTCCTTGTGTGTTTTGGACATACTTGACAAAAAAGAGATTTATCCTGGCAGAGGCAAAATTATCCAACATAAAACATACATCGACGGCATAGGTGTTCCTCGTGGGGTTCCTAATCAATACAAATTAGCTGACCAAGTTGCAGGAGGATTTGAATACTTCATATGCTGTTGGTGTACGATTAATAAAAATGTTGATGGGATAAACTATATCCACTTCAATGTACAGAGATTAGGAAATTGCACTCAGAGTGGGTTGGAAGCTGTGCACGAGCAGCTCAAGGACGTTCCAAAGACCGCATAGCTGTCGACATGCTCCTCGCAAGAGAGGGAGGTGTTTGCGGTATGTTTGGAGAACAAACAATACTGCTTCAGATGGCAGCTTGACCAGAGCCATCGATGGTCTACGGACCCTCAATCAACACTCCTTGTGAAACAGCTGAATGGACGTTTTTGGTAAATATAAAACCCTAATTTCACCAATATTGATATCAATTGCTGTTTTTGCAGCCATTCTGACATTGTGTGGATGTTGTTGTATCCCATGCATTCGGGCATTAATCAGTAAATTAATCACCACAGCCATAACCCACATGGAACCGTATGGAGCAGATTTATCCTTTATTGGAGGATGATAATGATGATTATGATGATAATGATGATTTTGCTTTAACTAATTTGTTTCCTGATACAGATGATTACGATGTTTAAACTACAACATTCATATATGACAAGTTTACTCTGAGTGTAAATGTATTTGTTTCATAAAAATGATTCTACAGTTAAAAATCGAAATGAAGTGACTGTAAGATGATATGAGAATTTGTGCAAATACATGATAAACAGGAGGGAAATGTTAGATAAATTGTAGAAGTTATCATTTATTTGCTTAGCTTGCATTAGTATTATGGACGATTTTAGATGTCTCGCCTTCAAAAAGATGACTCAGCATCATCCGATGGAAGGGCGCCTGGACCAAGGACGTGATCGGATGTGGTCGGGGACGTGACAGGTGTTGGTCCAATGTTTTGTGTTGTGTCTTATTGCTTAGAACATTATGTCTGGGAAAAACCCTCCTATTTTCAAATATTTTGTGTTGTGTCTTGTAGCTTAGTACGTTATGTCTTGTAAACTTAGAAACCTCCCTATTTTCAAATAAATGCAGGAGCGACGGGAGAGATTGTTTAGAGCGTGTTGAGAGGCTGTGATCTGAACAATCTCCCATACGCCCTCCTCATGAGAAAAAGAAACCAGCATCTTCATTCCTTTTGTGTCTATTTTTTATAATGTTGGGTAAGATAAATCCAACAATA
>NW_026903375.1:0-5057 GCF_024500385.1 Phyllopteryx taeniolatus
GGGCCGAGCGGCCCCCGTCCAAACAATAGGTTTCGCTCCAGGATTAGGCCTTATTGCCTAATTTTGGTAGATGTATTGGATATCCAGCATTTTCAGCGGAGGCCACCCCCGAGTCTCTGGACGGTTGTGGGCCGTCGCGGCGCCGTCTACTTTCAGTTCGCTCTCCAGGAGTAGGCCTTTATTTGCCTAAATTGTAACATGAGGACCTGTGTAATTTGGCCGCGACTTTTAGGGTGCTTAGTTTCGACTAGTGGGCTAAGTTTGAAACGAACGATCGGTGGGACAATCCAGCTTTCAGGGGACGCACCCCGAGTCTCTGGACGGTTGTGAGCGCGCGTAGCGCGCACGTCATAAACTTTCAGTTTCGCTCCAGTAGTAGGCCTTTTCTTGCCTCAATTGTAACTGAGGACCTCTCCTGCGAATTTGGCGCACTTTTGAGTCGTAATTCAAACTAGTGGGCTCTAAGATTTGAAACAAACGCATCGAATCCAGCTTTCATGCGAGCACGAGTCTCTGGACGGTTGTAGGGGACCGAGCGCGACCGTCAAAACATTCAGTTCTCGTCCAGGAGTAGGCCTTTATTGTCTATATATTGTATAACATGAGGAACCCCTCTGAATTTGGCGCGAACTTTTTAGGGTGCGTAATTTCGAACTAGTGGGCGATGATTTGAAACAAACGATCGGTGGGAATCCAGCTTCAGGGGAGGCCTTACCCCGAGTCTCTCGCGGTTGTGGGCCGAAGGCGCGGCTGACCGTCTACGAACATTCAGTTTCGCTCCAGTAGTAGGCCTTTATTGCCTAAATTGTAACATGAGGTCCTCTGTGAATTTGCGCGGACTTTAGGTGCCCTAATTTCGAACTCGTGGGCTAAGAGTTTGAACGGGAACGATCGGTGGGAATCCAGCTTTCAGGGAGGCCACCCGAGTCTCTGGACGGTTGTGGAGCCGAGCGCGCGCGCCCGTCCAAACATTAAGTTTCGCTCCAGGAGTAGGCTTTATGGGCCTAATTTGTAACTGAGGACTGTGAATTTGCGCACTTTAGGGTGCTTAAATTCAACCTCGTGGGCTAAAGATTTGAAACAAACGATCGGTGGTAATCCTGCTTTCTGGGACGGCTCCACCCCGAGTCTCTGGACCGGTTGTGGGCCGCGGCGGCGACGTCAAAACAGTCAGTGTTCACTCCAGTAGTAGGCCTTTATTGTCTAAATTGTAACATAAGACTCTCTGATTTGAGCGAGACTTTTAGGGTGCGTAATTTCTAACTTAGTGGGCTAAGATTTGAAACAAACGAATCGGTGGATTCCAGCTTTCAGGGTGAGGCCTACCCCGAGGTCTCTGGACGGTTGTAGGGGCCGAGCGGCGGCGACGTCAAACGCACGTCTCCGTTTCGCCAAGTAGAAGCCTTTATTGACTAAATGTCACCCATGACGACTGTGAGTTTTGGCCGAAAGACTTTTGAGCGCTTAAGTTTGAGCCAGTGGGCGACGTTCGACACAACTCGATCGGTTGCTGAATCCACCTTCAGCGGAGGCTCCCCGCGTATCTGGACGGTTTGTGGGGCCAGCGGCGTCCAAAGGCATCCCCGTTTCACGCTCCAGGAGATAGGGCCTTTATTGCCTAATTGTTACATGAGAGCTGTGATTTTGGCAGTGACGTATGAGTGCTTAATTTCGATCCAGTGGGCTGACGATTTTCGACAGCAAAGTCGATCGTGCGAATCCACTTCAGGCGGAGGCCACCCCCGAGTCTCTGGACGGTTGTGGGGCACCGAGCGGCGCCCGTCCAACATTAAGTTTCGCTCCAGGAGTAGGCTTATTGCCTAATTGTAACATGAGGACCCTGTGAATTTATGGCGCGCTTTTAGGGACTTCGTTTCGAACTCGTGGTAGATTTTGGAAACACACGATCGGTGGAATCCAGACCCTTCATGGGAGGCCACCCCCCGTGTCTCTGGACGGTTGTGGGGCCGTGCGGCGACGTCAAAACATTCAGTTTCACGTCCAGTAGTAGGCTCATTCTAGTGTCTAAATTGTACACCTACGGACCTCTCTGAATTGGTGCGACTTTTAGGGTGCGTAATTTCCAACGTAGTGGGCCTCTTAAGAGTGAAACAAACGATCGTGGAATCAAGCTTCATGGGAGGCCACCCCGAGTCTCTGGACGTTGTGGGCCGAGCGGCGCCGTCAAACATTCAGTTCGCTCCGAGTAGGCCTTTATGCTAAATGTAACATGAGGACCCCTGTGAATTGGCACGTCGACTTTAGGTGCTTAATCGAACTAGTGGGCTAAGATTGAAACAAACAAAGACGATCGGTGGAATCCGCTTTCAGGGAGGCACCCCCGAGTCTCTCGGACGTTGTGCCGAGCGGCGACCGTCAGAAACATTCTAGTTCGCTCCTGTAGTGGGCCTTATTGTTCTCTCTAAATTGTAACATGAGGACCTCTCTGAATTGGCGCGACTTTTAGGGTGCGTCAAATCTCGCACAATTTCGAACTCGTGGGCTAAGATTTGAAAGTAAACGATCGGTGGGAATCCAGCTTTCAGGGAGCCACCCCGAGTCTCTCGACGGTTGTGGGGCCGAGCGAGCTGCGACGGTCCTTCCTTAAAACATTCAGTCGCTCCAGGAGTAGGCCTTTATTGCACTAAATTGTCACATGACGACCTCTGTGATTTTGGACCGCGACTTTTGGGGTGCTTAAGTTTTGAGCCATCGTGGGCTAAGATCTGAAAAGAACACAATCGTGTGGAATCCAGCTTTCAGGGGAGGCCTACCCCGAGTCTCTGGACGGTTGTGGGGCCGAGCGGCGCCCGTCCAAACATTAGTTTCGCTCCATGAGTAGCCTTTATTGCCTAAATTGTAACATGAGGACCCTTGAATTGGCGACTGTGATTTCAACCGTGGGCTAAGATTTGAACAACGATCGTGGAATCAGCTTTCAGGAGGGCCACCTCCGTCTTCTACAGTTGTGCAGGGGCCCCGTGGGCGACTGACGTCAAACTATCTCAGATCAACGTAGTGAATCCGACTTTCAGCGGAGGCGCCACGCCCAGTCTCTGACGTTTTGGGCCGAGCGGCACCGTCAAACATCCTTTCACTCCAGTATAGGCCTTATTGCCTAAATTCTAACATAGGACCCTGTGAATTTGCGTGACGTTATAGGTGCTTAATTTCGAACTTGGGCTAAGATTTGAAAGAAACATCGGTGGGAATCCACTTTCAGGGAGGCCACCCCGAGTCTCTGACGTTGTGGGCCGACGGCGACCGTCAAACATCAGTTTCGCTCCAGTAGTAGCCCTTTATTGCCTAAATTGTAACATGACGACCTGTGAATTTGGCGCACTTTAGGTGCTTAATTTCAAACAGTGGGCTAAGATTTGAAACACGATCGGTGGGAATCCAGCTTTCAGGGAGGCCACCCCCGAGTCTCTGGACGGTTGTGGGGCCGAGCGCGACCGTCAAAGCATCCGTTTCACTCAAGTAGTAGGCCTTTATTGCCTAATTGTAACATGAGGACCTCTGTGAATTTGCGGACTTTTAGGGTGCGTAATTTCGAACTAGTGCTAAGATTTGAAACAAACGATCGGTGGGAATCCAGCTTTCAGGGGTAGGCCACCCCCCGAGTCTCTGGACGGTTGTGGGCCGAGCGGCGACCGTCAAAACATCAGTTTCGCTCAAGTAGTAGGCCTTTATTTGTCTAAATTGTAACATGAGGACCCTCTTGATTTGGCGCGACTTTTAGGGTGCTTAATTTCGAACTAGTGGGCTACGATTTGACAAACGATCGGTGGAATCCACCTTTCATGGGGCCACCCCCGAGTCTCTGGACGGTTGTGGGGCCGAGCGGCGACCGTCAAACATTCAGTTTCGCTCCAGTAGTAGGCCTTTATTGTCTAAATTGTAACATGAGGACCTCTCTGAATTTGGTGCGACTTTTAGGGTGCTTAATTTCGAACTAGTGGGCTAAGATTTGAAACAAACGATCGGTGGGAATCCAGCTTTCATGGGAGGCCACCCCCGAGTCTCTGGACGGTTGTGGGGCCGAGCGGCGACCGTCAAAACATTCAGTTTCCTCCAGTAGTAGCCTTTATTGCCTAAATTGTAACATGAGGACCCCTGTGAATTTGGCGCGACCTTTTAGGGTGCTTAATTTCGAACTAGTGGGCTAAGATTTGAAACAAACGATCGGTGGGAATCCAGCTTTCAGGGGAGGCCACCCCCGAGTCTCTGGACGGTTGTGGGGCCGAGCGGCGACCGTCAAAACATTCAGTTTCGCTCATGTAGTAGGCCTTTATTTTCTAAATTTGTAACATGAGGACCCCTGTTGAATTTGGCGCGACTTTTAGGGTGCTTAATTTCGAACTAGTGGGCTAAGATTTGAAAGGAACGATCGGTGGGAATCCAGCTTTCAGGGGAGGCCACCCCCGAGTCTCTGGACGGTTGTGGGGCCGAGCGGCGCCCGTCCAAACATTAGTTTCGCTCCAGAGTAGGCCTTTATTGCCTAAATTGTAACATGAGGACCCTGTGAATTTGGCGCCACTTTTAGGGTGCTTAATTTCAAACTAGTGGCTAAGATTTGAAACAAACGATCGGTGGGAATCCAGCTTTCATGGGGAGGCCACCCCCGAGTCTCTGGACGGTTGTGGGGCCGAGCGGCGACCGTCAAAACATTCAGTTTCACTCCAGTAGTAGGCCTTTATTGTCTAAATTGTAACATAAGGACCTCTCTGAATTTGGTGCGACTTTTAGGGTGCGTAATTTCAAACTAGTGGGCTAAGATTTGAAACAAACGATGGTGGGAATCCAGCTTTCAGGGGAGGCCACCCCCGAGTCTCTGGACGGTTGTGGGGCCGAGCGGCGACCCGTCAAAACACTCCGTTTCGCTCAAGTAGTAGGCCTTTATTGACTAATTGTAACATGACGACCCTTTTGATTTTGGCAGGACTTTTGAGCGCTTAAGTTTGAGCCAGTGGCTGACGTTCGACACACTCGATCGGTGTGAATCCACCTTTCAGCGGAGTCTCCCCCGAGTCTCTGGACGGTTGTGGGGCGAGCGG
>NW_026903376.1:0-5047 GCF_024500385.1 Phyllopteryx taeniolatus
CTGAAAGGTGTATTCACAACGATCGATTGTGTCGAACGTATGCCCACTAGCTCAAACTTAGGGTTCAAAAGTTCTGCCGAAATCAGATAGGTCGTCACGTTACAATTTAGTCAATAAAGGCCTACTACTGGAGCGAAACGGAATGCTTCGACGGTCGCCGCTCGGCCCGCACGAAGTCCGAGAGGCTTGGAAGAGACCTCATCTGAAAGGTGATTCACAACGATCGATTGTGTCGAACGTCAGCCCACTAGCTCAAACTTAAGGGATCAAAAGTTCTGCCGAAATCAGATAGGTCGTCATTTAGAATTTAGTCAATAAAGCCTACGACTTGAGCGAAATGAATGCTTCGACGGTCGCCGCTCGGCCGCACGAAGTCCAAGAGGCTTGGAAGAGACCTCATCTGAAAGGTGGATTCACAACGATCGATTGTGTCGAACGTCAGCCCACTAGCTACTCAAACTTACGGTCTCTAAAAGTTCTGCCGAAATCTCATCGGTCGTCATGCTTCAATTAGTCAATAAAGGCCTACGGACTGGCGCGAACGGAATGCTTGACGCTCGCTTTCGGCCGCTCGACCTACCGACGAGGGTTGGAAGTGACCTCATCTGAATGAATGGATTCACTAACGATCGGTGTGTTCGAACGTCCAAGACCCACTGCTCAAACTTATGGGCTCTAGTTCTGCCGAATTCACATAGGTCGTCATGTTACATCAGGCATATAAAGCCTCCGACTGAGCGAAACGGATATTCTTTGACGCTCGCCGCTCTGACGCACGACCGTCCAGAGGCTTGGGGAGACGCATCCTGAAAGGTGGATCACACGATCGAGTGTGTCGAATGTCAGCCACTAGCTCAAACTTAAGGGTTAAAACAGTCTGGCCAAATCACATCGCGTCATGATTTTCTTGTTACACATTTAGTCAATAAAGGCCTACTGCTACTGGCTGCGAAACGGAATGCTTGGACGCTATCGCGCTTCGCGCACCTGGACCTCCGAGAGGGCTTGGAAGAGACCTCATCTGAAAGGTGGATTCACAACGAGTCGCGTGTGTCGAAACGTCTAGCCACTAGCTACAAACTTAAGGGATCCACAGTTCTGCGAATTCACATAAGTCGCTCATGTTTCAATTTAGTCAGTAAAGCCTACGACTGGAGCGAACTGAATGCGTTGACGCTCGCCTACATTCGCGACCGCACGTCCTCGAGGCTGGAGCAGACGCATCTGTAACGGTGATTCACACCGATCGAGTGTGTCGAATGTCCGCCCACTAAGCTCACACCTAAGGTTGCTCAAAAACGTTCTGCCGAATTATCATCACAGTCGTCACTGTTACAATTTCGTCCAGTAAAGGCCTACGACTGGATAGACGACTCGGAATGCTTGACGCTCAGCCTCTCTCGGCCGCTCGACCTCCGAGAGGCTCGAAGAGTCTCATCTGAAAGTGGATTCACAACGATCGAGTGTGTCGAACGTCAGCCCACTACTCAAACTTAAGGGTTCAAAAGTTCGCCGAAATCACATAGGTCGTCATGTTACAATTTAGTCAATAAAGGCCTACTACTGGAGCGAAACGGAATGCTTGACGTCGCCGCTCGCCGCACGACCGTCCGAGAGCTTGGAAGAGACCTCATCTGAAAGGTGGATTCACAACGATCGAGTGTGTCGAACGTCAGCCCACTAGCTCAAACTTAAGGGTTCAAAGTTCTGCCGAAATCACATAGGTCGTCAGTTACAATTTAGTCAATAAAAGGCCTACTACTGGAGCGAAACGGAATGCTTGACGCTCGCGCTTTCGGCCCGCACGACGTCCGAGAGCTTGGAAGAGACCTCATCTGAAAGGTGGATTCACAACGATCGAGTGTGTCGAACGTCAGCCCACTAGCTCAAACTTAAGGGTTCAAAAGTTCTGCCGAAATCACATAGGGTCGTCATGTTACAATTAGTCAATAAAGGCCTACTACTGGAGCGAAACTGAATGCTTCGACGGTCGCCGCTCGGCCCACGAAACGTCCAGAGGCTTGGAGGAGACCTCAGCTGAAAGGTGGATTCACAACGATCGAGTGTGTCGAACGTCAGCCCACTAGCTCAAACTTAAGGGTTCAAAGTCTGCCGAAATCACATAGTTCGTCATGTTACAATTTAGTCAATAAAGGCCTACTACTGAGCGATACGCGAAAGCTTTGACGTCGCTTTCGCTACGGCCGCACGCCAGTCTCGAGAGGCTGGATGAGACCTCATCTGAAAGTGGATATCACAACGATCGAGTGTGTCGAACGTCAGCCACTAGCTCAAACTTAAGGGTCAAAAGTTCTGCCGAATCAGATAGGTCGTCATGTTACAATTAGTCAATAAAGGCCTACGACTCGAGCGAAACGGAATGCTTCGACGCTCGCGTTTCGGCCGCCACGACCTCCGAGAGGCTTGAAGAGACCTCATCTGAAAGGTGGATTCACAACGATCGAGTGTGTCGAACGTCAGCCCACTAGCTCAAACTTAAGGGTTCAAAAGTTCTGCCGAAATCACATAGGTCGTCATGTACAATTAGTCAATAAGGCCTACGACTGAGCGAAACGAATGCTTTGACGCTCGCCGCTCGGCCGCACGACTCCGAGAGGCTTGGAGAGACCTCATCTGAAAGGTGGATTCACAACGATCGATTGTGTCGAACGTCAGCCCACTAGCTCAAACTTAAGGTTCAAAGTTATCTGCCGAAATCACATAGGTCGTCATGTTACAAATTTAGTCAATAAAGGCCTACTACTGGAGCGAAACGGAATGCTGTCGACGGTGCCGCTCGCCCGCACGCAACGTCCAGAGGCTTGGGAGAGACCTCATCTGAAAAGGTGGATTCACAACGATCGAGTGTGGTCGAACGACAGCCCAACTAGCTCAAACTTAAGGGTTCAAAAGTGCTGCGAAATCACATAGGTCGTCATGTTACAATTTAAGTCAATAAAGGCCTACTACTGGAGCGAAACGGATGCTTTCGACGTCGCCGCTCGCCCCACGAAGTCCAGAGGCTTGGAGAGGCCTCCTCTGAAAGGTGATTCACAACGATCGAGTGTGTCGAACGTCAGCCCACTAGCTCAAACTAAGGTTCACAAGTTCTGCGAAATCACATAGGTCGTCATGTTACAATTTAGTCAATAAAGCCTACGACTGGAGCGAACGAATGCTTTGACGTCGCCGCTCGGACCGCACGACGTCCGAGAGGCTTGGAAGAGACCTCATCTGAAAGTGGATTCACAACGATCGATGTGTGTCGAACGTCAGCCTACTAGCTCAAACTAAGGGTTCAAAAGTTCTGCCGAAATCACATAGGTCGTCATGTTACAATTTAGTCAATAAAGGCCTACTACTGGAGCGAAACGGAATGCTTTGACGCGTCGCCGCTCGGCCGCACGACATCCGAGAGGCTTGGAAGAGACCTCATCTGAAAGGTGGATTCACAACGATCGAGTGTGTCGAACGTCAGCCCACTAGCTCAAACTTAAGGGTTCAAAAGTTCTGCCGAATCACACAGGTCGTCATGTTACAATTTAGTCAATAAAGGCCTACTACTGAGCGAAACGGAATGCTTTGACGGTCGCGCATCGGCCGCACACGTCCACAGGCTTGGAGGAGACCTCATCTGAAAGGTGGATTCACCAACGATCGAGTGTCGAACGTCAGCCCACTAGCTCAAACTTAAGGGTTCAAAAGTTCTGCCGAAATCACATAGGTCGTCATGTTACAATTTAGTCAATAAGGCCTACGACTGGAGCGAAACGGAATGCTTCGACGCAGTGTTCGGCCGCGCACGACCGTCCGAGAGGCTTGGAAAGAGACCTCATCTGAAAGGTGGATTCACAACGATCGGTGTGTCGAATTCAGCCACTCGCTCAAACTAAGGGTTCAAAAGTTCTGCCGAAATCACAAGGTCGTCATGTTACAAATTTAGTCAATAAAGGCTACTACTGGAGCGAAACAGAATGCTTTGACGGTCGCCGCTCGGCCCACGACCGTCCAGAGACTTTGGGAGACCTCTCCTGTAAGGTGGATTCACAACGATCGAGTGTCGAACGTCAGCCCACTAGCTCAAACTTAAGGGTCAAAGTTCTGCCGAAATCACATAGGTCGTCATGTTACAATTTAGTCCAATAAAGGCCTACTACTGGAGCGAAACGAATGCTTTGACGTCGCCGCTCGGCGCACGACCGTCCGAGAGCTTGGAAGAGACCTCACTGAAAGGTGGATCACAACGATCGAGTGTGTCGAACGTCAGCCACTAGCTCAAACTTAAGGGTTCAAAAGTTCTGCCGAAATCACATAGGTCGTCATTTAGAATTAGTCAATAAGGCCTACTACTGGAGCGAAACGGAATGCTTTGACGGTCGCCGCTCGGCCGCACGACGTCCGAGAGGCTTGGAGAGACCTCATCTGAAAGGTGGGATTCACAACGATCGAGTGTGTGTCGAACGTTAGCCCACTAGCTCTAACGTAAGGGTTCAAAAGTTCTGCCGAAATCACATAGGTCGTCATGTTACATTTTAGTCAATATAGGCCTACTACGAGAGCGAAACGGAATGCTTTGACGCTCGCCTTTCGGCCGCACGACCTCCGCGAGGCTTGGAAGAGACCTCATCTGAAAGGTGGATTCACATCGATCGAGTGTGTCGAACGTCAGCCCACTCGCTCAAACTTAAGGGTTCAAAAGTTCTGCCGAAATCACATAGGTCGTCATGTTACAATTTAGTCAATAAAGGCCTACTACTGGAGCGAAACTGAATGCTTTGACGGGCGCCGCTCGGCCGCACGACCGTCCAGAGACTTGGGGGAGACCTCCCCTGGAAGGTGGATTCACATCGATCGAGTGTGTTGAACGTCAGCCCACTAGCTCTAACTTAAGGGTTCAAAAGTTCTGCCGAAATCACATCGGTTGTCATGTTACCATTTAGTCAATAAAGGCCTACACTGGAGCGAACGGAATGCTTGACGCTCGCCTTTCGGCGCACGACTCCGAGAGGCTTGGAAGAGACCTCATCTGAAAGGTGGATCACAACGA
>NW_026903377.1:0-4985 GCF_024500385.1 Phyllopteryx taeniolatus
AGGTATTTCGGTCCTAGGTCTCCCCAAACATTTTTAAAATGGGCTACGGAGGCTTCTTCCAATTTTTCATTTAACTTCTTTTTCCCTTCTGGCGACAAATCACTTCCTTGAATTTGTTGGGCCTTTACTGCTGAAATATCCACTGGTTTATACCACTCGTATTCTGGGGTTATCTTGGTAGGTCCAACCCTTACTGTTGCCAATTTCAACTTCTTCCATTGTTTTAACGCAGTTTGGCGTTTTTTCCTAGGCTTATTCAGCCCTTCTAAATCTCGTAATGTCAATAGGTTGTATGGTCCCAAAATCCACACAATTCCTTTCCAAATTCCAACTGGCATTTCTGTAATAGAACCATCAGCTACTCTCACTCTTAGGTGTCCAATTTTTCTCAAGGTTTCACGAGTCATTGACACCTCGGCCCCGGTGTCCACCAAATAGGGTACTCCTTTCAATTTTGCGTAGAGCTCGTCTCCTATCCGATAGACTCCTTCCAGGGTGACCCGTGCCTCGGTTTTCATCATTTCCTGGGCCCTCCTGAGGCGGCAGCTTTGCGAGCCTCAAGATGGGCCTTCCTTTCTTCTGGTGTCATTTTGAGAAATTCATCTATCGGTATATATGCTCCAAGTTCCTTCTTTTTCGCCGTTTGTTGTTGTCCTGCGTGGGAATTTGGTTTTTGACTTTCGTTTGTTCTTTGGGAAGATTGCGTCGCTCTCTGGGTTGACTGTTGATTATTCCCGCGCGAGCGGTAATCAGTCGGTGCTGCTTTCCTTTTCTCGCTGTGGAATTTAGTCAGTCGATCCCATTGCTTAATGGAAGCTTCGATTTTTTGTGCTGTGCTGTCTGGTGCCATCTTCACAAAAGTAGCTTCGTTTCCCATTTTTTTTACGATCATTCGCAGCGATTTAACATATCTGCTTGGAGCTATTACTTGACTTGTTTTATGCCACACATTCAATAGTGTGACTCCTTGCTTGAGTTGCTCCCTGGCTCTCATTATATGGGCCTCTTCGTCTTCATCTTCACCGTCTACCCATCTCTCATAGACCTGTTGTGATGTTTCATTGGGTCCAATGGGATTGGCAATTATATATTGCAGCCATATTTTCTTGGCTATTTCCCCTCCAGGGGCATCTCTGACCATAGGCCACATCTCAATTAAATAATCTTTAGCTGTTTCTTTCTGATTTTTTGACCGGACCAATTCTTTCAAAGCCCTAAATTCTTGCATGTCTCTATCCGTGCTGTTTGGCTGATACATAGAGTTAGGTCCAACCGCTGTCATTCCTAGAGGTATTCCGTACTGAGAGGGCTGACTTGCAGGGTTGACAGGGGCTGCCATTGCCCCGGCGTCCATCTCTAAGTCTTCTTCAGCTCTTAATTCCATTTGTGCTCTCTGATACACTGCTTGTTTAAGTTTCCTGAGCAAAATATCATACATTACTGTCACGAAGCCTTCTCTGAAATTCTTGGTGAATTCCATATGTCCCACTAACGTATGATACGTGGGAGTTTGCAAAATGTTTGCTGCTTCTCCATGGTGATTTTTACATTCAAAGTCATGTCTTCATCCATTTTCTCTAGCCAAACAAATGGATATGGATACTCTTTTTGTCCCGCTTCTGGTACGAAAGTCTTTCTCCCATCCTGAGTCTGGACAAATCCCAATTGTAGGTCTCTAGCAAGCCTCTCTGAGGCTTTGTATATGTTATATATCGATTGTGGGTTTTTCTTCCCTTTATTTGTTGGTCTTGTGACTACCTTAGGAGGTCGGTCCTCAGGGTCCTTAGGAGCTGCGTCCGAAGTCAGCGAGTCCAAATCCTCTTCCCTTACCCCGGCCTCAGGTTCGACTCTGAGAGGTACACACACCCAGTCTTCATCTTCTCAGTCACCCTCGTTTCCACTTCCTACTTCGGGTACCATCGGGGGTCCAGCTAATTATCTTACTTCGCCAGGTGATCGCCTCGGGTTTCTCCTTGGTTCAGGTAAAGGCGTCGGTGGAGGCAGTGCTCGATAGGAGTCACTTACCGATCTTGGAGTGGAGGTAGCCGGGCTTAAAGTCACTACTCCTCTCACAGGGCTTTTTCCTCCATTTGTCCGCTCATTTGATTCCGCTGGTTCCTCGTTTTCTACTTCTGCTCCCGCTCTTGGTGATCCTGAGTCTTGTTTCTACTCCTTCCTTCCTCCTTCTAGGTGACGGTATGGGGTAGCTTCTCTATCTGTGGAGCTGGCTGAGGCGGGTGTTTTGGGCTTAGCTCCGGGGTTTTGTTGCAGTTGTAACTGCTCACGGGATATTTGTTGCATCTGAGTCAATATTTCTTCTTTTGCTACATTTATCCTTTCTCCTCTCTGTCTTGGTGATATTACCACCACAAATTCAGCTCCTGAGGCTAAAGTTACTGGGGTCAATGCTCTCAGCTTAAAAGCCCCGACTGCCGCTGTTTCAGCCACCTTCCATGACATTTTTTTCTGACTTTATTCCGTTTACTTCAATTACGATTCGTGCGGCCCCACTTTCCAAAGCTCTGTCTATGCCTCTTTCTAGCGCTTCTGTCATTTGTTCCAAATATTGTGTTTGGTCTACTTCTGGCGTCCACTTCTCCCCAGGGACATGTACTATCATATAATAGGACGTATCTCCTCCACTGGTTATCACAACTGCTTTCGAGTCCGATTCTCTTCTTTGCAATTCTAGTTCCTTCTCTGTGATGTATTCTTCTCCTGCTGTAAGGTCTAAATCGGCCCAAAATGTTTTATTATAGGGTCTCAGTCTCTTACTTGTGAATATCACCAGGGCATCTCCGCAAATGTCCCAAGGGCTCCCTACATAGTGGGACATGGTTTTTCCATTTCCAGCTCTACATTTTTTGGTTTCCTTATGCAAGGGTGGCAAAGATTCTGTTCTAATAAGAGGAGTCATTTGCCATGTCAACCTTGCTTTCTGTATTGTTCCTCCTGGTCCTCTTCTGCTCGTGGAATAACAATCATGTCTAGATCCACATCTGATGAGTCTTCCTCGCTTAAGGTGTTAAGACTGGTGCTTTCTTCGTTTCCGCAAGCATCTTTATTCTTTGAATGTAACATTGGTGTTCATGATATCTGGACACTGCCCTTGCCCTTTCAATGTCCACCAGTTTACATTTTATCTCTGTTGTATCGCCAGCATTTTTACTATGGGGTCCAACCCAACGCAAGTGCTAACCAATCAACACATTGTATCTTTCCATCATCCTTATCCACCACTCCAACCATTGGGGAGCTCTCTACGATTGTAGTCTTCTCCAGGGTGGTCTACTATTATTGTCCATCACTCCAGTTCCTTCGGGCTTCTCTGCCTTAAACTGGCCTTGTCCCTTGATGGCTTTCTTCACCGTTGTCAGGAGTTCTAAGGGTTGTATGGATGGATTTTCCATTTCTACCATCCTCCTTACTCCGGGCGGCCATTCTTCTAAGCGGCCATTCTATATAGCACGAGTCTTATTGGTATTTCATGTTGTCCTAGAGGTCGGGTCCTCCGATTCCACCACTGCCGCTCTTCCTTCTGAGGGGGCCCGGGGGCTCGTCTTCTCCTCATTCATAAACATCTTTCTTCTTAGCGTATTACTTGGCCGTGGCCCGCTACTGTTTAGCTTATTAACCTGGCCGTAGCCCGCTTCTGTTTAGCGTATTAACTTGGCCGTAGCCCCGCTTCTGTTGTAGGAGTGGAGCTGCATAATTTCAGATACCCCCCAGTAGCGCATAGGGTCATGGGCTCGTACTACAAGCTCCTGGTTACTCAGCTCCGCTCTTTTAGCGTCGCCTTCTACACACTCAGAATAATCAGCCCGTGAGCGTTTCACCTGGCCTCACTGACTAACATTCTTTACTAAACGATGGATGGTTACTTACTGCGTTCAGGGACCCACTCTGTTAATGTGTGCTTCAGTTGAAATCCAGTCTCATTTGAAGAAAAGGAAAAATTAAATTTAATCCTCCTTCGAAGAAAAACTAAAGCAGTCTTTTTCGGTAGAAAAATCTAAAATCAGTCCATCTTCTAAGAAAAATCAAAGTAATTCTTGTTGGTTGACAAAAATCAAAATGAGTCCACTTCCGAAGAAAAACTAAAGTAATTCTTGTTGGTAGAATTTTTTTTTAAATCAGGCCACTTTCAAAGAAAAACTAAAGTAATTCTTGTTGGTAGAAAAATAAAAATCAGTCCACTCTTCAAAGAAAAACTAAAGTAATTCTTGTTGGTAGAAAAATAAAAATCAGTCCACCTTCAAAGAAGACTAAAGTAATTCCTATTAGTAGAAAAATCAACATCAATCTACCTTCAAGAAAAACGAAAGTAATTCTTGTTGGTTAAAAAGTCAAAATCTGGCTAAAGTTGCAAAAAGGAAGGGCAAAGGAAAAGGGGACTTCGGTAAGGGAATGCCGAAGTCGACTAACTGGGTTAAAGTGTCTCCTATTTTGGAAAAAGGGCGATAAATGTTAAGGGGTATGCCACAGTAGGACAATAGGGAATAAGGGAAATTAGTCAAAAATGGGGTATAAATAGAATTTATTCACCGCCTTACACCCCCCAAGCCAATGGTGTGGCTGAAAGGACCATTGGTTTGGCTAAAAATTGGCTAGGAAAAAATGCTAATGGGAAAGAATGGAGTGGAAAGTTGGTGGAATTGGTCAAAGACTTGAATGGGAGGAGCAGGACTGGAAGACCGTCCCCCTCAGAAGAATTGAATCAACGCCCCTTTGTCGCCCCTGACATTGGCAGAGTAAAAGAGGAGGCAAGTCCCCAGAGAGAGAAGTGCCCTTTACAAATAGGACAGCGAGTGTGGGTCAAGTCACATGGAGTATCCGACAAGCAAGCAGTAAAAACCAAATATGAAAATCCTGACATCGTAGAAGAAGTGTTGGACAAAAACACAGTGCGCCTCAAGGAGAGAGGGATCCAAGGGGTAGAGCAGCTGAAACCAATACCAGTCGATTCGGCTAGAAGTCGAAATAGA
>NW_026903378.1:0-4917 GCF_024500385.1 Phyllopteryx taeniolatus
AGGGTTCAAAAGTTCTGCCGAATCACATAGGTCGTCATGTTACAATTTAGTCAATAAAGGCCCTACTACTGCGAGCGAAACGGAATGCTTCGACGGTCGCCGCTCGCCGCACGAAGTCCGAGAGGCTTGGAAGAGACCTCATCTGAAGGTGGATTCACAACGATCGAGTGTGTCGAATGTCAGCCACTAGCTCAAACTTAAGGTTCAAAAGTTCTGCCGAAATCACATAGGTCGTCATGTTACAATTTAGTCATAATAGGCCTACTACTGTAGCGACGAATGCTTCGACGGTCGTGTTTCGGCCGCACGCAAAGTCCGAGAGGCTTGGAAGAGACCTCATCTGAAGGTGGAGTCACAACGATCGAGTGTGTCGAACGTCAGCCGACTAGCTCAAACTTAAGGGTTCAAAAGTTCTGCCGAAATCACATAGGTCGTCATGTTACAATTTAGTCAATATAGGCCTACACTGGAGCGAAACGAATGCTTGACGGTCGCTGCTCGGCCGCACGAAGTCCGAGAGGCTTGGAAGAGACCTCATCTGAAAGGTGGATTCACAACGATCGAGTGTGTCGAACGTCAGCCACAAGCTCAAACTTAAGGGTTCAAAGTTCTGCCGAAATCACATAGGTCGTCATGTTAAATTTAGTCAATATAGGCATACTACTGGAGCGAAACGAATGCTTTGACGGTCGCCGCTCGGCCGCACGAATCCGAGAGGCTTGGAAGAGACCTCATCTGAAAGGTGATTCACAACGATCGATTGTGTCGAACGTCAGCCCACTAGCTCAAACTTAAGGGTTCAAAAGTTCTGCCGAAATCAGATAGGTCGTCATGTTAGAATTTAGTCAATAAAGGCCTACGACTGAGCGAAATTGATGCTTCGACGGTCGCCGCTCGCGCCGCACGAAGTCCAGAGGGCTTGGAGAGACCTCATCTGAAAGGTGGATTCACAACGATCGATTGTGTCGAACGTCAGCCACTAGCTCAAACTTAAGGGTTCAAAAGTTCTGCCGAATCAGATAGGTCGTCATGTTAGAATTTTAGTCAATAAAGGCCTACGACTTGAGCGAAATTGATGCTTCGACGGTCGCGCTCGGCCGCACGAAGTCCGAGAGGCTTGGAAGAGACCTCATCTGAAAGGTGGGATTCACAACGATCGAGTGTGTCGAACGTCAGCCCACTAGCTCAAACTTAAGGTTCAAAAGTTCTGCCCGAAATCACATAGGTCGTCATGTTACAATTTAGTCAATAAAGGCCTACTACTGGAGCGAAACGGAATGCTTCGACGCTGTGTCTCGGCCGCACGACCTCGAGTAGGCTGGAAGAGACCTCATCTGAAAGGTGATTCACACCGATCGAGTGTGTCGATGTCACGCCTACTAGCTCAAACTTAAGGTCAAAGTTTGCGAATACATAGTCGTCATGTTAGCAATTTAGTCAATAAGGCCTACGATGGAGCGAAACGGAATGCTTCGACGGTGGCCGCCCACATCAGAGCTGAAGAGACTCATCTGAAGGTGATTACAACGTGAGTGCTCGAACGCAGCCACCCAGTTCTCAAACACTAGTCGCGAAATCATATAGGCTCTACTAGCTAAACGCTTCGGCGCCGCTCGGCCGCACGAAGTCGAGAGCTTGGAAGAGACCTCATCTGAAAGGTGTATTCACAACGATCGATGTGTGTCGAACGTCAGCCACTAGCTCAAACTTAGGGGTTCAAAAGTTCTGCGAAATCACATAGGTCGTCATGTTACAATTTAGTCAATAAAGGCCTACGACTGGAGCGAAACTGAATGCTTCGACGGTCGCCGCTCGGCCGCACGAAGTCCGAGAGGCTTGGAAGAGGACCTCATCTGAAAGGGGATTCACAACGATCGATTGTGTGTACGAATCTCAGCCTACTAGCTCAAACTTATGGGTTCAAAGTTCTGCCGAAGATCACATAGGTCGTCACGTTACAATTTAGTCAATAAGGCCTACTACTGGAGCGAAACGGAATGCTTCGACGGTCGCCGCTCGGCCGCACGAAGTCCGAGAGGCTTGCAGAGACCTCATCTGAAAGTGGATTCACAAACGATCGAGTGTGTCGAACGTCAGCCACTAGCTCAAACTTAAGTGTTCAAAAGTTCTGCCGAAATCACATAGGTCGTCATGTTAGATTTAGTCAATAAAGGCCTACGACTGAGCGAAACGGAATGCTTCGACGCTCGTGTTTCGGCCGCACGACCTCCGAGAGGCTTGGAGAGACCTCATCTGAAAGGTGGATTCACAACGATCGAGTGTGTCGAATGTCAGCCTACTAGCTCAAACTTAAGGGTTCAAAAGTTCTGCCGAAATCACATAGGTCGTCACTTTACCATTTAGTCAATAAAGGCCTACGACTGGAGCGAAACGAATGCTTCGACGGTCGCCCTCGGCCGCACGAGTCCGAGAGGCTTGGAAGAGACCTCATCTGAAAGGTGGATTCACAACGATCAGAGTGTGTCGAACGTCAGCCACTAGCTCAAACTTAAGGGTTCAAAAGTTCTGCCGAAATCACATAGGTCGTCATGTTACAATTAGTCAATAAAGGCTACTACTGGAGCGAAACTGAATGCTTCGACGGTCGACGCTCGCCCGCACGAAGTCGAGAGGCTGGAAGAGACCTCATCTGAAAGGTGGATTCACAACGATCGAGTGTGTCGAACGTCAGCCACTAGCTCAAACTTAAGGGTTCAAAAGTTCTGCCGAAATCACATAGGTCGTCATGTTACAATTAGTCAATAAAGGCCTACTACTGGAGCGATAACGAAATGCTTCTGACGGTCGCGTCGGCCGCACGAAGTCCGAGAGGCTTGGAAGGACCTCATCTGAAAGGTGGATTCACAACGATCGATTGTGTCGAACGTCAGCCCACTAGCTCAAACTTAAGGGTTCAAAAGTTCTGCCGAAATCAGATAGGTCGTCATGTTAGAATTTAGTCAATAAAGGCCTACGACTGGAGCGAAACTGAATGCTTCGAGGTCGCCGCTCGGACGCACGAAGTCCAAGAGGCTTGGAGAGACCTCATCTGAAAGGTGGATTCACAACGATCGATTGTGTCGAACGTCAGCCACTAGCTCAAACTTAAGGGTTCAAAGTTCTGCCGAAATCACATAGGTCGTCATGTACAATTTAGTCAATAAAGGCCTACGACTGGAGCGAAACTGAATGCTTCGACGGTCGCCGCTCGGCCGCACGAAGTCCGAGGCTGGAAGACCATCATCTGAAAGGTGGATTCACAACGATCGAGTGGTTCGAATGTCAGCCTACTAGCTCAAACTTAAGAGTTCAAAAGTTCTGCCGAAATCACATAGGTCGTCATGTTAGAATTTAGTCAATAAAGGCCTACGACTGGAGCGAAACGGAATGCTTCGACGTGTGTTTCGGCCGCACGACCTCCGAGAGGCTTGGAAGAGACCTCATCTGACAGGTGGATTCACATCGATCGAGTGTGTCGAACGTTCAGCCTACTAGCTCAAACTTAAGGGTTCAAAAGTTCTGCCGGAAATCACATAGGTCGTCATGTTAGATTTAGTCAATAAAGGCCTACGACTGGAGCGAAACTGAATGCTTCGACGTCGCTCGCTCGGCCGCACGAAGTCCGAGAGGCTTGGAAGAGACCTCATCTGAAAGGTGGATTCACAACGATCGAGTGTGTCGACGTCAGCCCACTAGCTCAAACTTAAGGGTTCAAAAGTTCTGCCGAAATCACATAGGTCGTCATGTTACAATTTAGTCAATAAAGGCATACTACTGAGCAGAAACGAATGCTTGACGTCGTGTTTCGGCGCCGCACGACGTCCGAGAGGCTTGGAAGAGACCTCATCTGAAAGGTGGATTCACAACGATCGAGTAGTGTCGAAGTCAGCCACTAGCTCAAACTTAAGTGTTCAAAAGTTCTGCCGAAAATCACATAGGTCGTCACGTTACAATTTAGTCAATAAAGGCCTACTATGGAGCGAAAAACGAATGCTTCGACGGTCGCCGCTCGGCGCACGAAGTCCGAGAGGCTGGAAGAGACCTCATCTGAAAGGTGGATTCACAACGATCGAGTGTGTCGACGTCAGCCTACTAGCTCAAACTTAAGTGTTCAAAGTTCTGCCGAACTCACATAGGTCGTCATGTTACAATTTAGTCAATAAAGGCCTACGACTGAGCGAAACTGAATGCTTTGACGGTCGCCGCTCGCGCACGAAGTCCGAGAGCTTGGAAGAGACCTCATCTGAAAGGTGGATTCACAACGATCGATTGTGTCGAACGTCATCGCACTAGCTCAAACTTAAGGGTTCACACAAGTTCTGCCGAAATCAGATAGGTCGTCATGTTAAATTTAGTCAATAAAGGCCTACGACTTGAGCGAAATGAATGCTTCGACGTGTCGCCGCTCGGCCGCACGAAGTCAAGAGGCTTGGAAGAGACTCATCTGAAAGGTGGCATCACAACGATCGATGTGTCGAACGTCAGCCCACTAGCTCAAACTTAAGTGTTCAAAAGTTCTGCCGAAATCAGATAGGTCGTCATGTTTAAATTTAGTCATAAAGGCCTACGACTTGAGTCGAACGGAATGCTTCGACGCTCGTGTTTCGGCGCCGCACGACCTCGAGAGGCTTGGAAGGAAGAGAGACCTGCATCTGAAAGGTGGCTTCACATCGATCGAGTGTGTCTCGAATGTCAGCCTACTAGCTCAACTTAAGCGTTATCAAAAGTCATGCCGAAATCGCACAGGTCGTCAGCGTTAGAATTTAGTCAATAAGAGGCTACGACTGGAGTCGAAACGGATGTGCTCGACGTGTCGACGCTCGGACCGCACGAAGTTCCGAGAGCTTGGAAGAGACTCATCTGAGTGAGATTCACAACGATCGAGTAGTGTCGAACGTCAGCACTAGCTCAAACTTA
>NW_026903379.1:0-4914 GCF_024500385.1 Phyllopteryx taeniolatus
CTGGAAATTACAGTCTCTCAGGACCCCAACATCCTCCAAAAGGCCCAGCAGAGGATGTACTTCCTGCGGATTCTGAGGAAGCACGGCCTGCCACAGGAGCTACTGAGGCAGTTCTACACAGCAGTCATCGAATCAGTCCTGTGTTGATCCGTCCTGGTTTGGTGCTGCCATAAAAAAGGACAAACTCCGACTGCAACGGACAATCAAAACTGCTGAAAAAAATGAATCCCCCGACCCAGCTCTTGAGGAGTTGCACACTGCCAGAACTAAGACAAGAGCATGCAAATCTACATGGACCCTCTACATCCAGGTTCCCACCTCTATCCAGCTCCTTCCCTCGGGTAGGCGCTATACGATAAATGCTAAACTAAAACCTAGAAGACATTCCAACTGCTTCTTCCCTCTAGCCATAGACATCCGAACAGTTAACTTACAATTCAAGAAGGCGCCTACCAGCGTGGTCGCCTCGGTTACGCGCTTTCCGTATTGTTTTTGTTTTTGTGTTTTTCGTTCGTCTTTGGAGACATTACATGATCATCTTACCAAGGGGAGACTAGCTAACCAAAAGGAGGCTGCTCCTGACTTTCTTTCACCAACTTTCGCAAATCGCTCAGTTTTTTCCCCGAGTTTCTCACCGAGCAGCGACCGCCGGTCCTCGGCGCATGGAAATGGAGACGACGCCACAGAGGGCAGCGAGCCGGCATCCAAGTCGAACGCTGCAAGAGAGGATACAGATTGGGGTTTCCGTCCATTCACCTCGCGAATGTACGCTCCCTACCTAACAAAAGGATGTGCTTCATCTTCTGATAAAGACCGGGAAAGACTTCGACGTTCCGCCGCCATGTGCTTTACCGAGACTAGGCTTTGTGAGGGTGTAGCCGATGGCGCCGTCATGGCTTACCGGGTTTTCATCTTCACCGAGCAGACCGCATCACGGAGTTATCAGGGAAAACAAAAGGCGGCGGGATATGCTTCTATATCAACGAAAAAGGGTGTACGGACGTCTCGGAGCTCAGCACACACTGCAGCCCGCATTTGGAGTCGCTGTTTTTTAACTGTAAGCCATTCTACTCGCCGCGTGAATTTGCATCATTCATACTGGCTGGCGTTTACATCCCGCCTCAAACTAACACGAACGCCGCACTGCTAATGCTCATCGAACAAGTCAACGAAATTGAAAAAAAACACCCGGACTCACCCCTCATTATTCTCAGGGACTTTAACAAAGCTAAACTAAACCACAAACTCCCTAAATACAAGCAGCAAATCGACTGTCCTCCCAGGGAAAAATAACATTTTGGACCACTGCTATACTACCCTAAAAAATGCATACCGTGCTATACCTCGCGCAGCCCTGGGCTCGTCTGATCACTGCTTAATTCATTTAATACCAACATATAGGCAAGAACTTAAATGTGGGAAGCCTACAGTGAAAACAGTGAAAAAGTGGACCAATGAAGCAAAGATGGAACTTCAAAGCTGCTTAGACTGCACAGACTGGAGTGTCTTTGAAAATTCAGCTGGCAGCGTGGATGAATATACGGACAGTGTTACATCGTATATCAGTTTCTGTGAAGATGTCTGATTACCAAAAAATAATTTCACACATTCAACAACAACAAGCCGTGGTTCACTGCTAAACTTAAGCAGCTTCACACCGGACTATTGCAGGATTAGTCATTTGAACTGCTCTAAGTGCTAGAGGACTCTGCATCTTTTTGCACAATTGTCAATTTTTTTTTTTACCGGCATTACCACATAACTAGCAACCCTTTATTGGTCAGTGACTGTTTTTTTGTCAATGTCTTTATGTCTCAAAAGTATTCTCTGTCAATGGACTGTCTGTTGTTGTACTAGAGCGGCTCCAACTACCGGAGACAAATTCCTGGTGTGTTTTTTGGACATACTTGGCAAATAAAGATGATTCTGATTCTGATTCCATTGTAACATGCTGCCAATCTTGTCTTCAGATTGTTGCTGCCAATCTTGTCTTCACATCTCTGTCGGGCCAATTTAAACATTATTTGTGCACTCACTATTGTAGTCTCGTCACTCTGCACTTATATATATAGCATATATTTTGTTGACCAATACTGGACACTCATGTGCTTGAGAAGCATCTGCACCATTTGCACAATTGACACTGTTCCAGATTATAGCACGACTAGTCACTTTAAACTGCTTAAATTTCTTGAAGTGTCTGCACCATTTGCACAATCATCACTGTACCAGATTATCACTCTATTAGTCATTTCAAACTGCTCTAAATTGCTAAATGACTGCAACATTTGCACAATTGTAAAAAAAAAAAAAAATTCTAATTCCTTCTGTGTATTATACATTTTTGGCAAATAACGATGATTCTGATTCTGCTTCTGAGTCTGGAGATCTCAGACCCAAAAAGTGGGCATAGTTTTAACCCTGAATCCATCTGTTGGTCAAAAGGTGCAAACTGCTTACAGTACCTGGTATGACCAGCCAGCCTCCTAGCCAAGAACAAACCAGACCCACCCCTGCTTACCTTCCAAGATCAGGCATTCTCAGGGTAATATGCCCATAAGCAGAAGACTCTATGAGCTGTTTGATATTTATAGGAAAGGCGCACATCCAGCGTCTTGCTTTAACTTCCGAAATAGGTTGCAACATAATTATTCCCGTCGTTATCGTCTAACCCAGAGTAGTACAATTGGACTGCAATATCAGAATCAGAATCAGAATCAGAATCATCTTTATTTGCCAAGTATGTCCAAAACACACAAGGAATTTGTCTCCGGCAGTTGGAGCCGCTCTAGTACAACAGACAGTCAATTTACAGAACACTTTGGAGACATAAAAGACATTGACAAAAAACAACAACAAACAACAATTGTGCAAAAAGATGCAGAGTCCTCTTGCACTTAGAGCAGTTCGAATGGCTAATATCGCAATAGTCCGGTGCAATGACCATTGTGCAAAGGGCACTGAGACTTCAAGGAGTGTATGCGGTTTAAAGTGACAAGTAGTGCGATAATCTGGGACAATGGTTGTGCAAATGTTACAGATACTCCTCAATCAGTGTGCAAATGGAGCAGATGCTACTCTGGCATGAGTGGCCACTATATGCAAATAGTGCAGCACGGCGAGACAACTACAGTGAGTGCACGAGTAATACATAATTGGCCCCACAGAAATGTGACAACGAACTCAAGTCAAAAAATTGCCAGCTTGTTGTAATGGAATTATAGGTTAGGTGTTTAAGAAGTTGATCGCAAGAGGGAAGAAGCTGTTGGAAAGTCTACTATTTCTAGTTTGCATTGATCGGTTGCGCCTACCTGAGGGAAGGAGGTGGAAGAGCTGGTGACCGGGGTGCGGAGGGTCCGAGAGGATTTTGCACGCCCTTGTCTTAGTTCTGGCAGCGTGCAAGTCCTCAAGGGTGGGTAGGGGGGTACCGACAATCCTTTCAGCAGTTTTGATTGTCCGTTGCAGTCGGAGTTTGTCCTTTTTTGTAGCCGCACCAAACCAGACTGTGATGGAAGAACACAGGACTGATTCGATGACCGCTGTGTAGAGCTGTCTCAGCAGCTCCGGTGGCAAGCCGTGCTTTCTCAGAAGCCGCAGGAAGTACATCCTCTGCTGGGCCTTTTTGAGGACGGAGTTGATGTTGGTCGCCCACTTCAGGTCCTGGGAGATTGTAATTCCCAGGAACTTGAAGGTCTCGACGGTTGACACAAGGCAGCTGGACAACGTGAGGGGCAGCTGTGGCGAAGGATGCCGCCTGAAGTCCACGATCATCTCTATAGTCTTGAGCGTGTTCAGCTCCAGGTTGTGTCGGCCGCACCACAGCTCCAGCCGCTCCGCTTCCTGTCGATATGCAGACTTGTCACCGTCCTTGATGAGGCCGATGACAGTGGTGTCATCTGCAAACTTCAGGAGTTTGACAGTCGGGTTCGCTGAGGTGCAGTCGTTCGTGTAGAGAGAGAAGAGCAGCGGAGAGAGGACACAACCTTGGGGCGCCCCAGTGCTGATGCTGCGTGTGGATGAGGTGGCCTCCCCCAGCCTGACCTGCTGTGTCCTGCCCGTCAGAAAGCTGTAAATCCACTGGCAGATGGCAGGTGAGACGCTGAGCTGGAGAAGCTTGGATGAAAGGAGTTCAGGGATGATGGTGTTGAACGCTGAGCTGAAGTCCACGAACAGGATCCTCGCGTAGGTCCCTGCACTGTCGAGGTGTTCTAGGATGAAGTGCAGTCCCATGTTGACTGCATCATCCGCAGATCTGTTCGCTTGGTAGGCAAACTGCAGGGGGTCCAGCAGGGGACCTGTGACACTCTTGAGGTGGTCCAGCACAAGACGTTCAAAGGACTTCATGACCACAGATGTCAAAGCGACAGGCCTGTAGTCATTCAGACCCGAGATTGCAGGTTTCTTGGGGACTGGGATGATGGTGGAGCGTTTGAAACAGGATGGAACTTCGCACATTTCCAGTGATCTGTTGAAGATCTGAGTGAAGACTGGAGCGAGCTGGTCCGCGCAGACTTTGAGGCAGGATGGGGACACGTGGTCCGGGCCTGCCGCTTTGTTAATCTTTTGTTGTTTGAAGATGCGTCTCACATCCTGTTCATGGATGGTTAACGCAGAGGTCAGAGGTGTGATTGTGGTCGCGGGTGCGGCCGGGTTGGTGTGTGGTGTGAAACTGTCCTTTTCAAATCTGCAGTAGAAGGTATTCAAGTCGTTGGCTAGTGTGCTATTGTTCTCAGCTTGGGGGGATCGTCGCTTGTAATTAGTCAATATTTAGTATATTTATCTATTGTGACCAATCAGTAGTTTATATACATTACGTAACCAGTGTGCGTTTGTGTGCCATAGAATGTCTCACGTCTAAACCCAATTTTGGGTCACGGAACTAGGGTTTTATATTAGAATTTAATTTTCCCATTT
>NW_026903380.1:0-4903 GCF_024500385.1 Phyllopteryx taeniolatus
CGGCTAATGCTACACATCGTTTCAGCCGCTAGCTCGCCAAGTCTTTGAGCGAGGTTGCTGAAACTTCAGATCCTGCATCAGCCTTGCCATAAGATGATGTGTGTGAATTTTCAAACGTCTGCCACCTTCCTAAGTGCCTCAGCTCCACCCCACCTCAGGGGGGGGGGGGGGGGGGGGGGGGGGGGGGGGGGGGGGGGGGGGGGGGGGGGGGGATGCTGTCAAAGGCTCCATGTGATCACCCGGCCGGCGCCTGCTTCCAGGTTGCCATCCAGGGTGCCTCTAAAACACTCCAAAGAGAGGCGAATTAAACCGTGAGGTGCACTTAGTGCGCAGATTAACGTGTCAGTGTGTTCCTGCCGTCGAACTTTGGCGCTTAAACACGTTTAGAACGTTCGTTTCGTGTTTTTTAATGTGATTTCGCGATGCCAATGCGTTCTTGCAACAGCGCCCTCTTGCGACAAGGCCAGGGACGGCAATGACGCAGTTGATAAACTATATTTAGTGAAGTCACAGGCGAATACCTCCTGGTTGCTTTCGTCGCGCTAAAACGAGGCGAATTCAACCGTAAGATGGATTTCGTGTGGACATCCACGTGCAAGTGTAGTGATTACGTCCAGCTATGGTGCTGAAACACGTTAAAATGGTCGTTTCTCGATGTTTAATGGGATTGCGTCCGACTATCGGGCGAATGCCTTTACGTGCCTATTTCCGCCTCACTTCCGCCTCACTTCCGCATTCCTTAGGCTTCTTCGTGACTCTAAACAGCAATTCCTGCCACAGCGCCCCCATCGACAACGCCAGGGACGACCAGCTGTCCGCCTGGATTTGGTGACGTCACAGGCGAAAACTGGTTGCTTTCGTCGCGCTAAAACGAGGCGAATTCAACCGTAAGATGGATTTCGTGTGGATATCCACGTGCAAGTGTAGTGATTACGTGCAGCTATGGTGCTGAAACACGTTAAAATGGTCGTTTCTCGATGTTTAATGAGATTGTGTCAGACTATCGGGCGAATGCCTTTACGTGCCTATTTCCGCCTCACTTCCGCCTCACTTCCGCATTCCTTAGGCTTCTTCGTGACTCTAAACAGCAATTCCTGCCACAGCGCCCCCATCGACAACGCCAGGGACGAGCAGCTGTCCGCCTGGATTTGGTGACGTCACAGGCGAAAACTGGTTGCTTTCGTCGCGCTAAAACGAGGCGAATTCAACCGTAAGATGGATTTCGTGTGGATATCCACGTGCAAGTGTAGTGATTACGTGCAGCTATGGTGCTGAAACAGGTTAAAATGGTCGTTTCTCGATGTTTAATGAGATTGTGTCAGACTATCGGGCGAATGCCTTTACGTGCCTATTTCCGCCTCACTTCCGCCTCACTTCCGCATTCCTTAGGCTTCTTCGTGACTCTAAACAGCAATTCCTGCCACAGCGCCCCCATCGACAACGCCAGGGACGAGCAGCTGTCCGCCTGGATTTAGTGACGTCACAGGCGAAGACTGGTTGCTTTCGTCGCGCTAAAACGAGGCGAATTCAACCGTAAGATGGATTTCGCGTGGATAGCCACGTGCAAGTGTAGTGATTACGTCCGGCTATGGTGCTGAAACACGTTAAAACGGTCGCTTCTCGATGTTTAACGTGAATTTGTCTCACTATGAGGGGAGCGCTGCTGCGTGCCTATTTCCGCCCTTCTTCCGGGTTTATTTGTCGCGCTTTCCATCTCCAAAACGAGGCGAATTCAACCGTAAGATGGATTTCGTGTGGACATCCACGCGGAGGTGTATTATTTACGTCCAACTATGGTGCTGAAACCCGTTAAAATGTTCGTTTATTGCCAGCTGCTGTGGTGCGGGCTCAGTGCCTCAGCAGCTTCCCTCACAGGCTGCGGGTAATGCGACACATCATTTCGGGCGCTATCTCGGCAAGTCTTCCAGCGAGGCGGCTGGAACTTCAGATCCCGCATCGGCCGTGCCGGCAGCTGGCGTGTGTGAATTTTAAGACGTCTGCCCCCTTCCTAAGTGCCTCAGCAGGCCCCTAACAGTGATTGGCGAAGCACTAGGCCGATACACAGCGTTTTGGCCGCTCTCTCCCCAAGGCTTCGAGCGAGGTTGCTGAAACTTCAGATCCCGCATCGGCCGTGCCGGCAGCTGGCGTGTGTGAATTTTAAGACGTCTGCCACCTTCCTAAGTGCCTCAGCAGGCCCCTAACAGTCTTTGGCGAAGCACTAGGCCTGGGGGGGGGGGGGGGGGGGGGGGGGGGGGGAACGGAATGGGAAACATAACCACTTTTTGGGGCACTTTTGGCGGAGTCGGTCCCAATACCTGCAGTACCGATTTCGGTCGGGGGAGGGCGATGGAGACAACACATCTCATACCCCACAGTGAGGGGTGTACAGACTAAAGGTTGGAAGGAGTCTTTTGTGGGGCAGTCGCCGGGTTTTATAAAGAGTGCTGATTTGGTGCACTTTCCTCCGGCTCGCAGTGGCGGCACTTCGCCTGATGCCCAACCGATTTTCAGTGTCCCAGCGCGGCGCACCTGCCGTTGGAACGCGCTGGGGCACTGAACATCGGTTCTTTTTTTTTTTTTTTTTTTTTTTTTTTTCCCCAGCGGGCGGTTGTCCAAATTTAGGCCGAGAAGGAGGCACCCTGAGCGGGCATGCGAGTGCGGGCCCCGCGTGCCGAATGGGAAACTTAACCACTTTTTGGGGCACATTTGGCGGAGTCAGTTAGATAGGCCTGTCATTTTGGGCAACATTGCTACCGTTTGGGATACCACGAGAGGAGTCACGCACTTGTGCGAAATGGATGTGGGCCGTGTACTCCTGTCATTTCGGGAAACTTTGCTACGTTTCAAGATGCTGCGGGCGGAGTCACGCACTTGGGCCAAATGTACGTTGGCCGTGTCCTCCTGTCATTTCGGGAAACTTTGCTACAGTTTGGGATGCTCTGAGCGGAGTCACGCCAATCTACCAGGGGGCATTTGTGGGTGCAGTACCCATCATGGCCTACTAGGGGGCGAAAGAGATAACCCGTGACACCCCTCAGTGTGGACGATGAAGCAGAAGTTAATAGAAGTTGGCAGGAGACGAAATGGGGCAATCGCCGTGTTTATAAGGGGATGGGGTTTTTCCACATCCTCTGGCGCAAAGTGGCGGCACTTTGCCTTTCGTCCAACCGAAGTTGGTGCACGTCCTTCAGTTTCCTCCAATGCACTGTGCCACATGTCTCGCGAAAGGCAAGTGCGTGGCTCCGCTCACAGCATCCCGAAAAATAGCCATGTCTCCCGACAATGTGGCACAGTGGCAGTCAGCGAAATGCACTGTGCCACATGTCTGGAGACATGTCTACTTTTAGGGATGCTGTGATCGGTAGCCACGCACTTGGGGCGAAATGTATGTTGCCCGGGTCCGCCTGTCATTTGGGGCAACATTGCTACCGTTTGGGACACCACGAGCAGAGTCACGCACTTGGGCGAAATGTACGTTGGCCTGGTCCGCCTGTCATTTCGGGAAACATTGCTACCGTTTGGGACACCACGAGCAGAGTCACGCACTTGGGCGAAATCTTTGTTGGCCGGGTCCGCCTGTCATTTCGGGAAACATTGCTACCGTTTGGGACACCACGAGCAGAGTCACGCACTTGGGCGAAATCTTTGTTGGCCGGGTCCGCCTGTCATTTCGGGCAACATTGCTACCGTTTGGGACACCACGAGCAGAGTCACGCACTTGGGCGAAATCTATGTTGGCCGGGTCCGCCTGTCATTTCGGGCAACATTGCTACCGTTTGGGACACCACGAGCAGAGTCACGCACTTACGCGAAATCTATGTTGGCCGGGTCCGCCTGTCATTTCGGGCAACATTGCTACCGTTTGGGACACCACGAGCAGAGTCACGCACTTGGGCGAAATCTATGTTGGCCGGGTCCGCCTGTCATTTCGGGCAACATTGCTACCGTTTGGGACACCACGAGCAGAGTCACGCACTTGGGCGAAATCTGTGTTGGCCGGGTCCGCCTGTCATTTCGGGCAACATTGCTACCGTTTGGGACACCACGAGCAGAGTCACGCACTTGGGCGAAATCTTTGTTGGCCGGGTCCGCCTGTCATTTCGGGCAACATTGCTACCGTTTGGGACACCACGAGCAGAGTCACGCACTTGGGCGAAATCTATGTTGGCCGGGTCCGCCTGTCATTTCGGGCAACATTGCTACCGTTTGGGACACCACGAGCAGAGTCACGCACTTGGGCGAAATCTATGTTGGCCGGGTCCGCCTGTCATTTCGGGCAACATTGCTACCGTTTGGGACACCACGAGCAGAGTCACGCACTTGGGCGAAATCTATGTTGGCCGGGTCCGCCTGTCATTTCGGGCAACATTGCTACCGTTTGGGACACCACGAGCAGAGTCACGCACTTGGGCGAAATCTGTGTTGGCCGGGTCCGCCTGTCATTTCGGGCAACATTGCTACCGTTTGGGACACCACGAGCAGAGTCACGCACTTGGGCGAAATCTATGTTGGCCGGGTCCGCCTGTCATTTCGGGCAACATTGCTACCGTTTGGGACACCACGAGCAGAGTCACGCACTTGGGCGAAATCTATGTTGGCCGGGTCCGCCTGTCATTTCGGGCAACATTGCTACCGTTTGGGACACCACGAGCAGAGTCACGCACTTGGGCGAAATGCATGTGGGGCGTGTACTCTGTTTGACAGGTCTGCCATTTTGGGCAACTTTGCTACATTTTCGGATGCGGAGGAATCAAACTGGCAACCCTTGGTGGAGTGGCTTGTCATTTCGGGAAACATTGCTACGTTTCAAGATGCTGCGAGCGGAGTCACGCACTTGGGCGAAATGCATGTGGGGCGTGTCCAAATTTAGGCCGAGAAGGAGGCACCCTGAGCGGGCATGCGA
>NW_026903381.1:0-4898 GCF_024500385.1 Phyllopteryx taeniolatus
ATTATGCAGAGAGTCATTTGACAAATAGAGTACAAGGTGATTCTAGTATCTCATCAAACAACTAGAATATGTTAAGTCAACATGTGAAGAGGTAGTTAAGTAACTTGCTGTCAGTGGTACAGCACATCAACTGCTCACTTCCAGAACAAAGAACTGATTCAATTTCAACCTGTGTAGAGAATAAGGTAACGGCAGGAAGACACCCCCCTCCCCGCCCAAAAAAGAAAAGATCTGAACACTCAATGCTTATTTTTGTGGTCCGTGTTCCGGTCGGTGGTACGTTGTATCATGCTGAGATCTGTTCTATATATTTGTCTACAGTGTGAACCACTCATGCCCAGACTGCTCAAAGGTCACCTGACGTTGGTCATGTGTTGCTCATCTAGCCACATACCACCAGCATTGCAGTGCCCACATACACAGGAGAATACCATTGTCTGGTTCTTCAATTCCTCCTTTCTAGCCACTTACTCGGAGAAATGCAAGGAAGTGCCACTGGAAGCACGATTGACAAATGGGATGGTGTGAGGAAATACAGAACATGTAATTGCAACATTCTGTTCTCCTGTACATCCAAAATAAAATGAATATGAAGCATCACATACGTTTGAAGTATTTCTTCTGAATAGCAGGCACAAGTTGCAAAACAAGAATCGGCAATATTGGATTCTCCACTAAGTAAGTGATACGTAGAAGTACACTTTATGTCTCATAGTACATTGTGGATGATCCTTCTTTCCTTTTTTGTTGCATCGTCCGTGAACTGACTGAACTTCTGCAGTTATTGAATTCTGATTATGTGAATACATTATGATCCAGTAGCTCGATTCAAAACTGAAATACTTCTATCAAGTTTGGTTTGTATATGTTTGAAGTGTGGCTTCCATGTCATGTTTTTATCGATGTTCACACGAGATTAAATATGCAGGACGAATTGTTAGCCTATGAACATCCATGTCTTCAACTAAATAAGTGCATATCGTTTTAATAACAGCAGTTTGTATGCAGAAAGTGAGAAAGTTGGGTTGTGTAAAGTCTTCTTCAAACATCAGCTTTACAGTTACCCAGTACGTACTGTGTAGACGACAGTGTTATCAGATGTCATAGTAAAGGTGGATTACACTCACCAAGATTTCTTTTTCCCGTGTCGTCTGTTATGTTGGGTGACCCACAACAACAATTCCAAGCGAGGCACTGATGTTTTGGATGACCCCGCCGCCGCCGTCGAGCGAGCTCGTTAGCTCGTGAACATAATGAACGTGTGTGCCCTGCCCCACTTCAGGGTGTACCCCACCTCCTGCCGATGATAGCTGGGATAGGCTCCAGCACGCCCGCGATCCTAGTGAGCAGAAGCGCTCAGAAAATGGATGGATGGATGGAATACTGAGAAAAAATGAACTTACAGTCTCAGTCGTTTGCTGATCAAACATTATGTTCTGTTAATTATGCAGAGATCAGAACTGTGAGGCAGATTTGCTCACCAGTTGGCCACCGTGCCGCCTTTCATCACACATCATATTCTATTATGCATAAAATGCAATGAGATTCCACACGAGGACTTTATGAAACGTTATCTTTGTCTCCATTGTGCACTGTGCCATACTGAGGTTTGTTCCTCAAATTTTGCCCTTCAAGATCAACCACCATGTCTAGGCTGCTGAAGGTCACGTTGACGGTGGCCATGTGTGCGCTCATCTTAGCCACACTGACGACCAGTGCAGAGGCCCGCCGCAGACGTCCCTCTGTCCGTCACCGTGGGGCATCATTGAGACCCAATCCGGGACACTCACCGAAGCAATGCGTGGAGGGCCGGGACTTGCGGAGAAAGCAGGCAAATTGGGATGAATGATGAAATACTCAGAACGAAAAAGAGACCAAGTTGCAACAGTACAAATAAAATGTCTGGCAATGTAAAGGCTCCCATTCATGACAAATAAAATGATAGAAACTATCAAACAAGTTTGAGGTACAACCCCATTCCAATGAAGTTGGGATGTTGTGTTAAACAAATAAAAACAGAATACAATGATTTGCAAATCATGTTCAACCTATATTTAATTGAATACACAACAAAGACAAGATATTTCATGTTCAAACTGAAAAACTTGATTGTTTTTAGCAAATAATCATTCACTTAGAATTTTATGGCTGCAACACTTCCAAAAAAGCTGGACAGTTGGCAAAAAAGAATGCTCATCAAACACCTGTTTGGAACATCCCACAGGTGAACAGGCTAATTGGGAACAGGTGGGTGCCATGATTGGGTATAAAAGGAGCTTCCCTGAATTGCTCAGTCATTCACAAGCAAAGATGGGGCGAGGTTCACCTCTTTGTGAACAAGTGCGTGAGAAAATAGTCGAACAGTTTAAGGACAATGTTCCTCAACGTACAATTGCAAGGAATTTGGGGATTTCATCATTTACGGTCCATAATATCATCAAAAGGTTCAGAGAATCTGGAGAAATCACTGCATGTAAGCGGCATGGCCGAAAACCAACATTGACCCGTGACCTTCGATCCCTCAGGCGGCACTGCATCAAAAACCGACATCAATGTGGAAAGATATCATCACATGGGCTCAGGAACACTACAGAAAACCAATGTCAGTAAATACAGTTCGGCGCTACATCCGTAAGTGCAACTTGAAACTCTACTATGCAATGCAAAAGTCATTTATCAACAACACCCAGAAACGCCACCGGCTTCTTTGGGCCCAAGCTCATCTAAGATGGATTGATGAAAAGTGGAAAAGTGTTCTGTGGTCCGACGAGTCCACATTTCAAATTGTTTTTGGAAATTGTGGACGTCGTGTCCTCCGGGCCGAAGAGGAAAAGAACCATCCGGACTGTTATGGACGCAAAGTTCAAAAGCCAGCATCTGTGATGGTATGGTGCTGTGTTAGTGCCAATGGCATGGGTAACTTACACGTCTGTGAAGGCACTCATTAATGCTGAAAGGTACATACAGGTTTTGGAGGAACATATGCTGCCATCCAAGCAACGTCTTTTTCATGGACGCCCCTGCTTATTGCAGCCAGACAATGCCAAACCACATTCTGCATGTGTAACAACAGCGTGGCTTCGAAGTAAAAGAGTGTGGGTATTACTATGAAAAATCTTTGTCTTAAAAGAGAAAAAGTCAATATTTGAGGAATGATCAAATATCTCAACTGGTTCCCTGGTCGAATATTCCATTCATCATCCTGAGAGCAATAAATTTATTACATTACCTTACAGAGCGTTAAGTCAACATGAGAAGAGGTATTGACTGTAAGTGCTTACTAAAGCAAGCAAAGCAGAGCAGATTTATTTATATAGCGCATTTCATACACAAGGCAACTCAATGTGATTTACACGATTAAAGCATTTAAAAACAAAGACAAAAAACAGCCTATTAACATTTACAACAAAGAGAAAAAATAAAAATTAAAGTAAAATAAAAGATAAAAAAGAGACGAGACTGACCCAGTTTGTGCATGTCGTGAGGAGAAAGGGAGCTGGCAACACAAACCCAATAATAAGAAGGAATCTGATGCTATCGATCGATATGATCTTGTTGGACCATAATTCATTGAGTCATTAATAACCTCAAAAACCTAAAATAAAAATATAAACAAAGACCAAAGGAACAGAGTAAGGACCATAGATCATTTTAAACTTGAGTCTGTCTGAGTCCCGGGATGCACATGTCATGGAAACAATGAGTCCCTGCAATTTATCATCACAGAATACACATTCAGTAATCCTGCGCGAGATCACGGTTCTTGCTTCGCAGTCCCGCAATATTACAGCTTTTATTACAGGTGTGACTCTATTGTTTATCCTGTTTGTACAATATTTGTGTGTTACCCATTGCCCTTGTTCTCTCTCAGTGTATTATATATTTTTTTAATTATTGGGTTTGTGTTGCCAGCTGACTTTCTCGCCACGGCGCGCATGAACTGGGCCAGTCTGCCCATGACTCCAGGGCCACTTTCCCGCCCTAGTCCAACCCTGTTCATGAAATGTCTCATCGAGGTCTTTTTTGCCCAATCCGGCTCGCTCGGTTGGCCAATGGCCGTGTTGTGTGGGCGAGATTTGAACAGTTTGAGAACAGCGGCTGCACGACGCAGTTTCCTTCAGGGACCCCACACAATTGGAAACCACAGAACTCAAACAATATGCAGGGTAGCGACAGTCAACCCCCACCCACGGCCACGGCCACGCTCACCCCGACCCCCCACCCAGAACAGCTGGAGAATGAATGTATGTTTAGGTAATATTCTTATTTATGCATTTCAACGTAAGGAAGAAATACCTCAAACTGTTTGATAGTTTCTATCCATTTTATTTGTCATGAATGGGAGCCTTTACATTGCCAGACATTTTATTTGTACTGTTGCAACTTGGTCTCTCTTCGTTGTGCAGTATTTCATCATTCATCCCCATTTGTCTGCTTTCTCCGCAAGTCTCGGCGCTCCACGTATTGCTTCGGTGAGTGTCCCGGATTGGGTCTCAATGATGCCCCACGGTGGAGGGACAAAGGGAGGTACGTGGCGGGCCTCTGCACTGGTCGTCAGTGTGGCTAAGATGAGCGCACACACGGCCACCCGTCAACGTCACCTTCAGCAGCCTGGACATGGTAGGTTAACCTTAAGGGCAAAATTTGTGACAAACCTCAGCATGGCACAGTGCACAATGGAGATGAAAAGTAAACCATTAGTAAAGTCCTCGTGTGTATTTTCAATCTCATTGTATTTATGATGCACCGCTTACCTTTTCGTTCCACAGGTTGAGCTGAAGCAACAGTTTGTGTTGCAGTTATCTGCGTACGCTGACGGTCACACTTAATACTTCTTCACATGTTGACTTACATTGTTGTTTGATGAGGGCATCTAGACCCTTGACTTGTTTGTCCAA